>NC_048311.1:30480501-30530064 GCF_013100865.1 Trachemys scripta elegans
TCTGGGTTCGATTTATTGCGTCTTGTCTGGACGCGATAAATCGAACCCAGAAGTGCTCCCCGTCGACTCCGGTAATCCTGCTCGGCGCGAGGAGTATGCGGAGTCAACGGGGAGCCTGCCTGCCGTGTCTGGTCCGTGGTAAGTGCGAACTAAGGTACGTCGACTTCAGCTACGTTATTCATGTAGCTGAAGTTGTGTACCTTAGTTCGAATTGGGGGGTTAGTGTAGACCAGGCCTTAGACACAAGAAGCCCCAGTCTCTGTCCATTAAGATCGAGGGAGGTGGACTAAGAATGGGGTGTGGACCCAGTGGTCCCAAGCTCCAGCATACCTGATCCCCCACTGGTGCAAGTCCTGGAGCTTACACAGCAGTGGAAACTAGTGTAGTTCTCCTGCTGTTCTAATGTCATCCAGGGCTGAGGTGCTGGTGATGTGGGAGACACAGCTAGTCCTCGAGGCTGCTGTTGTCCATGATAACCGAGCAGAGTTTGGAAATAGTGGAGAACTGGCATTCGGCGGTAGTGGAGAATTGGGGCTGCTGTCTCTGGAAGAGATGGGGGAAGACAGCCAGAGTGACCTTTATACACCTTTTTTATAGAGTTTAATATGCACTCCCCATCACTATATCAGCCCTGCTCCCCTAGTCCCTGTATAAGGGTCTCTGGCCATGACTTTCCCTCATTTAGCAAAACAGACATCTCTCCACTGATTTAAATTGCTTCAGCTTGTGTTTTCAGAAAACTCGGTGGACCCAGTTCTGCCTTCAGTCACCATACACAAATATAAATTCAAAGTCACTCTGTTGAAGTCAGTGATGTTAACCCAGATTTCCACCTCTGTAAATGAGAGCAGAACATAACTCTTAAAAAATGAACTTTTCCAACACTGCACGAAAGTTATATAATCCCCTGCTTAATATGCGCACGGACTGGGAAGCCGCAAACTTCCCTGGGGTCTTTCAAGGG
The DNA here is from genome assembly GCF_013100865.1 of Trachemys scripta elegans. NCBI lineage: Eukaryota > Metazoa > Chordata > Testudines > Emydidae > Trachemys > Trachemys scripta. The sequence goes on from NC_048311.1 coordinate 30,481,466, forward strand.
CTAAAGTAAAACTTAATTATACCTATTTGGTTAGACAGACTGTTAAACCTTTTGTTTCGCATACACTTTAGATTCCCTCCTTCCCATCTTTTCACATTTGCCAAAACCTCCTGAAGAGAAAATAGAGATTATTTTACTTTTACCTTAAAGAGCTCCTTGTGTGCATTTGCCTTATTTAATAACTGCCAGAATATCTAATATTCTGAGGACAGCGCTGATGAAAACAAACCATAACATTGGTCAAATGAGCAGGTTTCACGTGTAGCTTTGTCCCTAATTTGGTCCCCAGCCAATGAAAATTTCATATTGTGCAACCCGTGGCTACAAATGAGTTATTTGCATTTAAAGGGGCCTTATTCAAAATAGGATTTTTGTATTTCTCATTACCCTCCCTACCACAATCACGATCCATTCGTTTCAATCCAAGATCATTTAACCAAAATCCACTCATGTCTTCCACCTGTCCCGGCCCAGGGATGAATCCCCTTCCTCTCCGGGATACAGTTACCTTTGCTGGTTCTGCGAAGAGCAAATAGCATTTCCCAGAAGCAGCAGTGGTGAATGGATGCAAATATTATTGTTGGTCACAACAGTCTGCAGACCTGTTTCCAGCCCAGTGAGAGTATATCAGATTTATCCACTACTACCCAAAATATAGCTATTTTCTTAAAACTCTAGGGGAGAAACTGTTCTCTGGTGCACATTCACTGGTTTCAGAGTAGCTAGTGTGTGAAATTCACTGCTGTGCAGAGGGGTAGCCCAAGGCTGATGCAATGGCATGTTGGCTTTCTGCTGACTCTCTACACAAGGCTGATTTTCAACATCCAATGCTATGAAATTGTGCTACCTTTCTTCTTGCACTTTACTGTGTTTTGGCCACCATTTTGAGGAAATGCATCGTTTTTTCCATATGAGAAATGAAATGCCATTTCTTCAGTATGTTAGCTACTGACTGCAGTTTAATACCTATCCTGTAGGTTTGCCAGTTGTTAGCCAGGAGATTCCATTCTTCAGGGGATGGAGACTTCAGACAGGGATTTCTTCCTCTATGGTAAAACATCCCCTACCTGAGGCACTGGGATTTTGTTCAATATTCCAGTCCAGAAATAGCAAATTCAATCTAGCTGTGGCAGGCAGAGGGTGAACTGGAATGCCAACGGCGGACTGGGATTCCAAACCACGAAGCAGGGACTTGGAGCAGCGACACCAGTTGGGAGCCAAGAATTCTCACCCAGTTTGTTTAAAGAGCTTTCATTTGTCTGTGCATGTAGACAATCTTTAATATATTGCTCTACTGCTTTAAAGTTTCAGGAGGGAAACTACTTATGACACATGATCCATATGTCGTATAAAGCTTAGCATGATTTGTAGTAAATATACTTAGTGTCTGACTTATGTCATCTGCCAATTGGAATGCAGAGCACAATGAAGCCACAATTTTGCTCTGCTTGGGCGCGTTAGTGAGTTTTTTTGAATGGCTCTTCATGGTTAGGTTTCTAATTCTATTCAAAGAGGGTGAGAAGGAGAAACAAAAAGACTTCCAGAAACATTTCAATGTACATATGCAATTACACGTGATTCCAGAGGGTGAACTAGTGGTTAGAGCAGGAGCCTGGCAAGCGTTACTCTCAGCTCTGCTGCTGATTCACTGCACAACCTTGGGCAAATCACTTAACCCCACTTTGCCTTAACTGATCTGTAAAATGGTGAAGTTGTGGAGCTTAATTAATTGTGTCTAAATTATGTTATGATTCTTATATGAGAGGTACTATGTAAAAGCAAAACACTTAGGATACGTCTACACTGTGACCTCCCCCGTCCCTCCAAAAACTAGCCTGGCCCTATTGAAGTCAATCGGAGTTTTGGCATTGAAGTCAAAGGGGAATAACCTTTTTGACTACCCTATAGAAATTAGAATATTTTAAGTCATTGAAGCTTGTCTTTATTTTTATGTATGACACTTGGCATTATTATAGAGTTGTCATCATCCACTCTGACTCTTTCTCTCACAAGCATACCCGTTTTAGGAATAAGTGGAATCCACATTAGTTTGCAGAAGTTGTCGCCACTATCAATCATCTGCTTGATAGTGCATTTCAAATATGTTTCTTTAACTTTGTGGACCAGTGGCAGAGTGAATTATCCATTCAAATAACAATTATCTACAAAGGGGAAATTTGACAGGCAATGTAAAAACTCCATCCATATTCATGTGTAAACATGGCCACATTAATATTCATTTTAGCACACTTAGTGGAGGGGATAATAATATTTAAATTAATGGGCCAGAGCAGAACCTGGTAGTTATGAAGCTGGTCACATGGTAGTTATGAAGCTTAATTACAATTATAAAGTACTTGGAGATCCTTGGCTGAAAGCTGGTATGCACGTGAAAAGCATTAATTCTTATTAAAAACAACAGTGATTAGTGCATATTTTCAGATAATAATTATGACCTTTATTGGCTAGAAAGAAGAATCTTTGTAACAATTCTGTCAGGCTGGAAATAGAGTTAAACAGGATGTCTTGCACTAAGAGAAAGAAGTTAGAAATGGAAAAACATGTTTCAATAAATTTTGATCCTACTTGAACTTTGTGGGTTCAACAACAAAAAAAAAAAATTACTCAGAGAACCAACCCATTTTAGAAAGTTTGGAAATGTGAATGTGACACGTTTTTACTGCACTCTGAGTAATTTCCCATGGAAAAAAAAAATCAAGGTTTGTTTAATTTAAAAATAATGTATTTTGTTTTGCTTGATTGCCAGAAAGAAATTAGAGAGAACCTAGGAATTATAGCAGAATTCTGGAGCCTTAGCAGAAGATAATGAAGGGATTTTTTTTTTAAGAATGAAGGAGACTGTTGAAAGTGACAAAGAATTGTTGCCATCTCATGGCTCTTTGGTGGCCCGTGTGAAATGAATATTTGTGTCACTGCAGTTATCGGTGGAGATGGGTCCACATCACAAAATATCAATCCTACATGGATACTGAGTTACCCCTAGAGACAGAGATAAGATTGAGACACAAACGTGCACCAGCATGTGAGGAGTTGTACGTGATCTGTGAATACATAAAGGTTTTCAATTTCCACAGCTGTTCATCTGGCACTTTTTATTACCAGTTCACTCCAAAAACAGAAAAAGAAGACAAGGATGGGAAGGGAAAGATTTCTGAGATGGAAGATGAAGAGGGGAATATTTCAGGCTAGACAAGAAGGATGAATTGCTAAATAGTCAAAGTATAGGGAAAGAATTATCTTAGACGATATGGACAAAAAATCTCGTACTGGGAGTGAAAATGGCAAAATATGATTTATCACTTATCTCTCTTTCCCCTTCCCAAATTAGCATTGCACAGCATTTGTTAGAATTAGAAATAGCCCTGACCCCGACACCCGAATCCCCAAACCTCTGAGTTTCCGGAGAGCAAGGAGATGGCAGAATCCAAAACCACATGCAAATTTAAATTTCACAAATGGTCCCTATTTTTATAATAGATGAACCAACAAGACACGATGTAATCCAACAAAGGGGACACTGGACCGAGACTGAGAAGACTTGGGTTTGAGTTCTAGTTCTGCTATTGACTTCCAGTAAATCACGTATCTCTCTGTATATCCTTATATCTCTTGGCCAGCATGTCTATTTTGATTATAAGTTCTTAGGCACCATCTCTTACTACGTTCATACAGTGCCAAGAACAATGGGCCTCAACTGGGGCCTTTTGGCCTAGCTGTAATATAAATAATAATAATCAAAATAAGAATAAAAACAATCCCAAATTCTGAACCTGAATTTTCATCTCTAGCCCATCTGCTGTGAGAGTAAAAGTAATAAGTACATGATAATATAACTTTACATCTCTGGAAATTTGCTTTCCATATAATGTGCTGGGGATTTCAGCTGGAGTTTATGCTCATGGTACTTCTCTGAGTGGTGTTCCCACCCCAGGCACTGGGGGGAGAAATAACTCCTTAAATTAGGAGAGATGAGAAGAACAAAAACATGAATAAAGTGATGGAAATTGATTCTTGATATGTTTTAGGAGTCAAAAACAGGAATGACTGGGCGGTATAGAAAAGTGACATTTACACTGTACATATAGACTTTTTTCCAGCTATGGAACTGTTTAAGTTTACTTTTTTTTTTTTTTTAACTGCAGCCATGGGAAGCATTTTAGGACTTTTTGTACACCTGCTAGCTCCATTTCATTTGCTTAAACACATTTTATAACTGCAGTTTATATATTTTTCCAAGAAAATAAAAATGCTAAAAATATAGTGCAGTGTTTGGGAGAATGTAGGGGGGGGATTGGAAGGAACACGAGGGCCTCATGTTGGCATATGTTCCCCTTTATGCCAACTCCAGCACATTCATCATTAACACGCTGTATGGGATTACCTCTGTATGCGCCCTCTCACATACACACACATTTCTCCTTTGGACCAAAGAGCAAGATCATATATGGGACTCAATAGGCCCATTGGACATGGGAGCTGCTTTATTGCTAATTACATTGTTCGCTTCACCAAGGTATTACTGCAATTAGCCTTGAAGCAATTTTCTGCTCCATTGGTAAGATATACCTCAGCCCTTGTGGTGCAGTCCCTTTTGGAACATAGCCAGCAAGAAAGGCTTTCTACACAGAAAACATTGCAGTATTCGCCCCATGGAAAACTCTCTGGGGGGGACCCAGGCTGAGTTTGAGAAAATTTTAAAATGGTCTTAGTAGCAATGGGCTGACATTCCTGTTACATGGCAATTACATATGGATCTGAGTTTCATGTGAATTGATGGTATGGTAGGTTATTCTTGTAGCCTAAAGGAAGTCATTTTCACTAGTCCTATCACCTGAAGGACAGTGAGGTGTGTCTTTGATTATCCATCATATGGGTAAAATGATTTTAGTATTCTCCACACCAATAACCAGCTAACGAGAAGGAGAGGTTTCCTTGGAGGTGATTTTCAGAAGTTCTGAGAACCATCATTAATTAATACTTTACTTTGGTATCTAATTATCTCAAATTACTTCACAAATGTTAGTTATTCCAACAGAGCCAGCCCCCTGGGAGGTGAGTATCATTATCCTCATCTTACATATAGGTGTACTGAACACAGAAAAGGGAAATAACTTGTTTAAGGTCGTACAGGGAATTGTTTGGAGTTCTGGGAGAAAAGAAAGTTATGAATCTTGATTACTATTTCCCACCACCACCATGCTAGAATAAGGAACATGTTTTTGGTTTTTAGCTATAACAGGGGCAAACAGCTTTGACAGCCTTTGAGTTTGTTAGATCATCGTATACCTCAATCGCCTTTCAATATCGAAAGGCTTCCTGATGACCACCTCATCTGTGTCTTAAGCAAGTACGTCATCTCGACACAGAACATGTTCCATGAGACAAAGGGATATGTTTTTTTTTCTGAGGCAGTTAGTGTTCTTAGACTACAGTATTTGACTAAACTAGCCAACATGATTCAGAACTGCCAAACTATACACAAGCCTAATGTATAAAAGGAGGTAGTCTCCGTTCCCAACTAACACTGATTTAGTTTGGCATTAAATACTCTCTCCCTTAAGCTCCCTTCCGCCAGGACCAGAAACTCGTGACCTTTGACTTCCTCTTTGGCTTTTACCCTCTGGAATCCATACTCGTCTCTTCTCACATCCCTATTCCTCTTCCCTTGGAATTTTTTCACACTCTTTCCCCCCCCCCCCCCCCCCCCCCCCAACTTGTTTTTTCTCTCTTCCTTCAGAAGCCATTAAAACAAAACCAAATAAAAATGTAAAAAAAGAATTAATACCAAACATGAAACAAGTTTGCTTTCTATATTTGAAGAGGAAAAAGAATAGCCTCAAGACAAGGTGACTCCCTTGCAGCCAAGACGACTGACAAATTCTTGTGGTTTTCTCCAAAAGTCAAACCAAAATCCAACTGCCAGCCAAGCTGAGTTCTGGCACTCCTGCATTGCCTGGAAATGAGTGCAATCATATCCTAATAGCTATTTGGATAATTGTTCGTATGAGTGATCTGCCAACCAATGTTGGAAACAAGTCTTTATTACAAATATAGCATACAGTCTAATCTGGAATACATTAAAATGTTATTTCTGTAGCTGCCTTTTCCCAAACTTTAAATAATGGCTAAACCATTTATCAGCTTTTGAGAAGAAAGGTTGTGTATACTGTACTTTTAGAGTAGACTTGAAAAAAAATATCAGTCTTAAAATAAAAATATGCTCCATAATTCTTGTTCCCCGTTATGCTGCTCAAAATCACTACAAGCCTATTTCAGATTTGCTTGCATTTTCTGAAAGGTCAAAGTATGAATACAAAATATTCTGCATTATGCTAAGCACCTGCTGTGAACTCCCATTGATATCATTGGATGTTGCAAGTGTTCGGACCCACTCAGGGTTTGTTTTATTATTTATTTGTATTACACAAACACCATTGCACAACTTTCCAACAATCAACAATATAGAGATTCCTAAATGCTAAAGCAACCGGCACTCTGTAAGCACAATTAATAAGTCAATTGATTGCCTTTATTTGGCAACATTCTTTTTTTTAATCCTGTGTACAATTGAAAAGGTCACAAAGCTTTGATTATGCAAAGCTTTGATTTGCCTCCTACATCAGAGTTCCCCTCTTTATCACAAAGGACTAGTTGGTAGCCATCTTGTTTGTGAGTCAGGAGGTTGTTGGTTGAGGTCTCATGCCTTGGCTTGCTTAGGCTACTTTGCAGTGCTGATGCTGTCTTACAGCACCAGAGAGGGTGTGTTGCATTTTCAAAAGTGCTCTTCTTTAGATGTAATATCAAGTCAAGTGAGCTTTTTAGCATCTCTAGTGGCCCAATAGGTAGAAGGTAGATATCTGAAGATGTTTTTCATAAGAGGCAGAATGATAACAGAAGCTGGCCAGAAAATGATAAATATTTCCCATGAATTCTAAATGAAACAAAAGTTTTCCATACCCTTTTTAAAGTCCATTTTTCATTTAAAAACAACCCCCCCCCCCCCCGTATCCTCATTTCCATCATTTTTTCAATAAAAACAGATTCAAAGTAGATATGGACCGGCATGGGAGTACTAGATACAACTTCCCACAAACTTCAGAAACTTCACATCTAGACCTAAACTTTGCAATTCAGCTCTATCGCTAGGATAGCCTGAGCTGGACCACCAGACCCAATTTTGGATCAGAACTTTGCTACATGGGTTCATCTCTAGTTCTAATGTCTTAGACTGTGTCTTAGCAGCTGTTGAACACACAGGGCCAGAACTTGAACTGATGTAAATCAACATAACTCCACTGAAAGCACTATATGCAATATATAATCCTGCTATTTTACATCAGTTGAGGAGCTGACTCAGTTTTTGCTGCTTTAACTTAGAGTCACTGCATTAACACAGGAACGACCTAACTGCTTTGTAAAATGCCTTGGGATCCCTCAACCATAGTATTCCAATTTGCTTGGTGTTGCTTGTAGACCATCTCCCATGGTTTTCCAGTGGAGCTAAAGCCATACCGTAGTTACTCCATTGAAGATTTTATAATCAAACCAAGGGTTTGAATGCATATAGTTCTCTTCAGATTGCAAACTGTAATCTGTTCTATAAAAGAATGATTCTCAACACTTGTATGTAGCGAAAATAATTATCCATCAAATTGTTCATTTTTAAAAAGTGCAGAAATCTGACAAATACATTTTGACAAGTATTATACACTAAATGTGGTCAGATAATTACAGGGCCAGATTCTTGCACTTGATGTTTTTCATGTATAGGCCCAAATTCTGCTCTGATTTACACTGGCATAAATTCAGATTAACTCCACAGAAGCTGATGGAGTTTTATGCATTAGGGTTACAAAGATCAGAAGCCATGTCTTCTACAGCATGTGCCATGTTCTTGATTCTCACACAGAGAGCGGAGAATGGAGCTTTGGGACTATCAAGCCATCCTGTAGCCTCAAAGGAAGCTAGATCTCTTCTGCACACCTATGATATCCACCAGGTGAATTTTAACGTATTGCCTCACAAGTAGCACCACACCGAGAAGGAAAACTGGGCCTCGAGATTAATGTACCAAGTCACAATGACTCCTTTTGGCTCTCAATGAATATATATATATAATAAATTTAAATGGCATCTCATGCATCAGAGCCACTTATAACACCATAACAGCTTGCTCTAAACTTTTCTTAATTGGTGTGTTCCCCTCCACCCCAAGAAGAGTATTCTGTGTTTGATGGATGTGCTGTGACTGCTGTATTTCAATCTCCCCATTCCCCTACCTTCTTTTTTTCTTATATCTATTAAAATGATTTACGACTTTTTCATTGTTCTGCCTGGAGCCCAGCCAACTGCCGAGATCAAAATCCAAAAAATCCCCCTCACCAAAACATTAGGGTGACCAGAATGAAACAGGACCTGTGGAAAAGACTTGAATTGTGGGAAAGGAAATAACCCCATCTCCATGGAAACATTCACGTTTTCCAGTTGCTCCTGAATAAATGAAGTTTGTGTTCTCTAATTCCCAGACTCCAATCTCAAGCACACCTAGCTTTAAAGTACCTGGGAATACTGTTAAAAACATCAAGGTTTTCTGAGCAGCATTATTACAGTTTAACAGCAAAGCATTTTTCCCCCAGGAAATCACCATCAGAGTCCCCTGAACAGTGTCTGCAAAACATCCACAATCCACAAGGTGCTTATAAGAATTAGTTTTAGTGGCTAAGACTCTACCACAGAGCTTCAGGCCCTCCTAACTCCATAAGAATTGGTATAATAGTCAGTAACATATAACAAGCCCCATGAGTATGACATTATTAAAAAAAAACAACAACAACGCCTTTTAGCTTGATCCTACAGAGACTGAGCATCCAGCCAAGTCTTTCACTCAATTTCTCCTTGTCACTTAGCCACAGTACCAGTCTGGAAAGATGCCATGCTGTTTGATTTTTCATACACAACTGTAACATACTAAACATCTGCCCCAAAGTATCCCAGGTCTGAGTCTGCATTTAGACCATGTACTGTTATAGTGACGCAGGAAAGGCAAGTGACAATGTATCTAATACAATTGTTCACATAAGTGCAATAGTTCTTTTGTGTCTCCTGGATTTTTTAGGGCTACCAGGGCCATGGGATTCTCTCCTGTTGTGTATCTGTAGTTAAACTCCAGGCTGGGTTCAGAGGTGTATGACTATAATGCAGTTACTCTGATTTGGACAAGTAAGTCTGAATAGATTCAGGCCTCATAATGCTTATAATAATTGTATTTTTGAGCTTGTTATCTGTGAAGACCAGATTCAATCCATTGGTGGATCATAAAAAAAATGATTAGTGTTGTTGGTATGATAAGATATGTGTGCATGACTCTTCAGATATGTAAGAAAACACAGTCCATCCCCCGAAAAGCCTGCCAATTAAAGGATCTCAGCCCACTGTGGGACAAGTGTTGATAAAGTGGGCAATCAGAAAAAGGCATTTCACAAATACACAAAGTTTGTCCAAGGCGGGAGGGCTTCTGGTCTCCATGACCCCTGGGCCGTGGAGTTCACAATTGTGACCAGAGCAATCACAGTTGGGCATTCTGGGACAACTGCTGGAAGTCTGTTAGGGTCCACAGAGGTCACATACCGCCTACACTCGTACTGCATCAACTTCAGGGGGTCGACCATGGCTCAGTGCTCTTCGGGGAGATGGTTTTACCGTGTCACCAAAGGATCTCCAGGGCAGCTGCTGACAGAACAAAGTGGGGCTGTGCTTACCTTGGCTAGAGACAAATCTGAGTGTAGGCACGTGCGCAAATAGGTCAACGCAAGGTGACCTAACTTTGTAGTGTAGACCAGGCTTGAGGGTGGCTGAGAGTTACTCCTGTAGAACCTGTCCACTCTCCTCTACTCTCAATCAGGGGTGAGAGCCATTGAACCAAACTGCAAACCCTGTATACAATAGAAACCACTTCAAACCAGGGGGTGTGGCAGCAAACCCAGCACCCCTACTTCCAGCACCTATGCTCTCAGTTGTCGCCACCTTGGACTGGCTCTTCCCTTCTGAAGCTGCAAAATCTTCTCAAATGTACATTTGCAAGGGGAAAGAGTCTCAGCTCTTCGAGGTCAGGAATCTCCTTCTTGATTCTTTGTCAGAGCTTCCAACAGATCATTCTGTTAAGGATACCCAGCACTGACGAGTCCACTGACATCAGGCAAAATGCTGGGGATGCACTAAAAACCCAGGCCATTGGCATGGCCTCCACCCTGTCTCTTGGCAACCTGCAGCTCTCAACCCACCCCACCTATCAGCACAGCTTCACTTTGCTCGGTCAGCAGCTGCCCTGAGGAGCCAGAGAACACAGAAACACTCTTCACTAAACAGTCCAGTCAGGATACATCAACTCCTCTGTCAGCACTTAACAGTTCATGGGTCTACCCCTTTCTGCCTCTCCATCTGAGGATTACAACAGACTTCCACATATAGGGGCCTGATACTGTACAAGTGACTGATCCTTCCTCTAGGCCCCCTGGCCTGGAATCCACCATGTTTTCGTCCCCTCTGCCCCCCAGGAGTCAAGTTATAAATACAGTAAAGGCGTGTTTCAGCAAAGCTCAATGTCTCCCTTAGCTAACAAAACTGTGACCACAAGGTGAAAGAATTTATATCCCATTTCTAATCCCCTGTGGCTTCTGGTCACCAAGTCTGTTTATTTTTATTTTTCTGTATAAAATTAATGCTTGTAAAAATAAGGGATTAATAGAAATAACTGGTTGGCGTTCGGTTTGGTGTAGGTAGGCGCTGTGCAAGATTCCCCCAGCGTATAGCTCTGTCAGGACATCACTTATTACTTCTCCAGTCCTGGGTTACTCCCCACGCCTTCCAAACCAGATTTACCAAGGCACCTCAATCCTGCCCTACAGCAATCCCTGCCATTCCAGTTCAGGGTTCTTTCCTTAGCCTAGAAAGACTGCCACTCAAACTAGACTGTGCCAATTTTTGTGTTGATTTTTGTGACATGCAATAGGGATTAAACTAAGAGACCCTCCAACCTCCTTTTCACATTTGACCTACGTAGAATTTTGAACCTAGGTCTTTAGAGGTGCCCAGAGCAGCAATCAGTCCCCAACCCCCAAAGATCTCTTCGCTTTAAAACAAAGAGAGCTTTATTTGCAGTGCGGCATGTGCAGTAGATTGCTTCCCTTTCCCCCACTCAATCATATTGCCACATTGTCATGAACCTGAGCTTTCTCTTATTTTTTTTTCTTTCATTTTAACTTGTTATTCCTGGGGGAAGGGGTTAATTACAGACACGATGAAGAAACAACAAAACAAAACAAAAAACTCCAAACCTTTTATTAAAAAAAGAAAAAAACATTGGGCTGAAAAATTAGACCAAGCCAATACATTACACCCCATTGTTTCAATCATCAACACTGAAGACCGGGAGGTTCCTGTGTTCTTTATCTCTCTTTGGGTTCCTCCTGTTGCCCAGCACTGTACTAACTGTTCAGACAAAAAACGCATTAGCAAGTCAAAGTCCTTAGTCATCTCTATGGAGTCTCTGGATCTTAGATTCATAGATTTAAGGTCAGAAGGAATCATTACATCATCTAGTCAGATCTCCTGTATAACACAGACCATAGAACTTCACCCAATTATTCCTATGCTGCATGCAATATCTTGTGTTTGTCCAAATCATCTCTTCCAGAGAGCCATTCAGACTTGCTCTGAAGATTCAAAGAGATGGAGAGTCCACCACGTCTTTTGGAAGTTTGTACCCTCACTGTCAAACATCTGTACCTCCTTCTCCTTATGTTATCCCCCCAAAAGGCAGTGACTAATTTTCACAAAGATCTGAAAAGTAGGAATAGGAATCTTTAAATCCCTCAGGAAAATATCAGTATATGGTACCCTTCTTCCACTGTAAAATTCAAGGGCAATTCCTGACCTTGGGCAAGTCACTTAGCCTATCTGTGCCCTTTCCCCCATCACAGGCGTTTTGTGAGTACATTAACTATTATGAGGTTCTCAGATATTAATGTAATGGAGGCCCTATGAATATCTAAGATAGATGAAGAAGTAGCCTGATTTTCAGCACATGCAGCTACCACCGACTTCAGTGGGCATTGTGGTAGCTTAGCACTACATCAGGTAAGTTATCTGGGTGTCTATGTATGCATTTAGCGGCTTAACTTAATACACCCAATTTTGCAAATGTTGGCCTTATTCCTATTAATATTATTCAGTGCTATATACTGTGCAGGACCTATGAAGTATATTTGTTTTGCATTTCAGTTCTTGGGGGTAGCTGACAGCTTTCATTCTTGCAAGGCTTCCTTGGCAGCCTAAGTGAAAGTGTTAAAATGGGTTTGACAGAGATGAATTGTCCCTCGCTGCATGAGTGAACAGGTATAAGGTGTTCCGTCTTGCTTCACTGTTACATTAGACTCTCAAAGACCCAACAGCAAACAGCTGAGTGGATCAATAAACCTCTGTGTTTCCAGTCTCTGCTCTTATTAAAGGTGGTGCATGGAGGGGGTGGGTGGGGAGACTTCTCTATTTATATCTGGAACTTAATGAAGTGAAATTATCACAGCTGACAGGCGCTGGTGTTGTAATTCAGAGACCTGGCTTGGCTTAGAGGGATTTTCAGGCTGTTTTTATTCCAAATTAAAAAAAAAAAGTGAAACCTAATCCTCTAATCAGTTCCAATTTACATATTCACGAGTCTTGTTTCCAGCCTCCTTGAAAAAAAGAAGATGGTGTTGGCATCACGATGCGATTATTTGATTAAGTAATTATTAATCCCAGAGTGCTGTGATTAATGCTGAGAAAGTTAAACAAACCCATTGGAGCTGGGCTAGTCACCTTAACACCATTGTAACATGCACAGGCAAAACTGGCATCTATATATTTTTACCTGCTCTGCACTAAGGAGTTTTGTTCACTTAAGGTCTCCCTTTCACCTCTCAGGGGGTTAATATCCTGCGAAATGAAGTGTTATAAATTTAATTTTTATCTGTGACTAAATGCAATACCAAATGCAGATCTTTATTTTCAGGCTGGAAACTCCATCCTGGATCTGTGTGCAATTCATTTATTACACAAGTGAAAAGAAAAGAAAAGAAAACTCTGTGAATATATAATTTTTGACCATATAGTGCAAGGTCTGTGCCTCCTGCCGGGCATCAGTCATTTGAGAGTGTGTCAAAGTGATGGATACCTATTGATTTCAGGGTAGCTAAGATGTTCACATGAGAATCTTCTTGTTCTTCCAAAAAGAAAGGAAGGCAAATCAGGAGAGAAAATGCCTGGAAAATTTTGCTGCATCACAAAGATTTTGCCAGCTGTATTGGAATTTTATATATTTATTTTATGCTGATTTAAAAACATTGTTCTGTCCTATTGCTCAGAATGCTTCTCCCATTACTACATATCACAATAACTCAGAATTCCATTAGTTCCAGCTTAAAACACCCTTCCAAACCTGCCAAATTCTGTTTCTCATTCTCACCTGTTTTCCCATTCCCCAGAAAAAGTCTGGAATAATAGAAAGGCAATTTGTCATGTACTGATAGTCCAACAGACCCCAGATTTATTTACTAAGGTGGGAAGTAAATAGCTGAATCAGGATACCCTTCTCAAAAAGGGTCTGGAAGCATTGGTAGCATAATAGAGATAGCAATTTGTGCCACATGGATGCGACTCTTTAGCAACCAGTGCTGGTCAAATTTTCAGATGTTCTTAAACATTTTTGCTAATAAAATCATTATGTTTTATATCATGAGTGCTTTGCTGAATAAGAAGGGATTCGAGCTTAAACTTAAATATGGGCTTAAGTGCTTTGCTACATTGAAGCCATTAGCTGTTTTTCACAAATCTCCAAATTTCACATACTTTAGTATGAATGGCTATTTGTCCAAAAATCCATAACTAAATGTTTGTATTCATTATTCATCATTCATTAGCCTCCCATTTCAGGTATCTAATAAGGACCGCAATCTCATGTAACTCATTACACTACATGTCTAAAACATTTGAAGCAAACAGTTTGCTAGCAATTTGTAGGCTGAAATCAGGATTGGGTTGCCAATAATTTGCTGACAAAACATAAGATATATATAACAAATAGTTTGATGAGTTCTTCTTGTGAGCATGATAGATAATCCGTGGCACGCCAGCCAGAGGCGTAGCGAGAGCCCACCGTACCCTCCGACCGGAGGGGGCCCCGCAAGGAAGGGGGCCCCTAAAAGTGGCAAAATAAATACCGCATTCCAGTTTCTGCATTGTAAGGGGCCCCGCCCGGACATATGTTCGGAGGGGGCCACCGTTCGGAGGGGGCCACGTTCTTTGTTGCTACGGCCCTGACTCCAGTAGCATATATACTGTACGGATTGTAGGTTATGAAGCCCAGTTCTACTGATTAAAAAGAGAGTTTAAATTCCCTTTGCATCGTTTTTAATGTGACACAGTGTAAAATGATTTCAATGGGAAGGTTATTTGTATAGGGGGTTTGGGGAGGGGATGTAGAATACAATGTGAAACTCACAGGTAAATATTTACATGTTTATCTTCCATTTAAAAAACAACAACCATTCACTCATATAGTGCATCATGTAGCCCTTGATCAGATGTGAGCGACCTCTTTGGACCAGAGCACCCCACCGTTGAAACTTCTCTAAGGGATCCAGAAATGCTGACGTGCGTCCATTTCCTTTGATGCAGGCTGGTGCACTGCAGACAGTCACATGAATGGGATAAAAGGAAGAATGAGGAGGGCACTAGATCTGAGTCAGCAGAGGATGAAAGCAGTGACCCACCGTTATAATTAAAACCACAGCGGAGACTCTCTTAGGTACAGTGAGCAGAGTAATTGTGGGCAGCAGCAGCATACCTTTAGATGGTAAGTGAAACATGCAGGGTTGATTATTCCCAGTCTGCGTGTGACCAGATCTACAGACGGTTCCACAAATATGCTTAGTACAGGACATAATCCCATTGAAACCAGTGAGATTCCGGGAAAGAATAAACACTGGCAGGATTATTCCTTCACTCTATAGCTTCCAGCTCAGTAAGAATATATATTAGCAGAGCTGGCCAAAAATGGAATTTTCCTCCCATAGGAAATTCCAATTTTGTTTGTGTCCCAAATCAAGACAAAAAGTCAGAGCCAAGCTTTGCACGAAGCAAAAAGTTCTGGAAAAAATTTGATTTGGGAATGTCAAAACCTTTCCTTTTGACTGAAATGACAGATTCCTATTCTGTTCTCTTCCACCACCCTGCTCACTGCATCATCTGAGTACTTTCTGGTAGTGCCTTAAGCAATATGACTAACATCTGTTTCCCAGATCAAAACAGCTAGTTTGGGGGGTTTGTTGATCAAAAAATCAACTTGTAGCTCCTCAGGAGTGTGACAGTGAGTTCACTGAAATCCCACAGAAACTTTGATGTCAACAAAAGCACACTGCCCAACAGGGGTGGGATAGTGCTCTGAGGTGGTACCGAGAATGCTCTTTCTCAGGAGTTGGCTGCTGGGTCTTGTTCACATGCTCAAGGTTTAACTGATCATCACATTTGGAGGTGAGTAGGAATTTGTTCCAAGTCGGATTGAAAGAGACTTTGGGTGTTTATCACCTTCCTTTGTACCATGGCGCGAGGGTCACTTGCTAGAATCATCTGTGTATGTCTCTGTGATGGGATGGACCTTTACTAGGTCCCAGTTGGGAATTTTCAGAGTCTCTTTCCCTTCCAAAGTCCTTTCCCCCTTTGGGAAGCTTCTTCCTGTATTTCAGAATTCACGGGTAAAAGGGTCTTTCAATTAAGGGGACATTCAATCTCTGAATTTTCCTGCAAGTGAATCTATAGTAATCTGGCTTGTTTATGGCAGTTAGGTATGGCTAAACTTTGAGTCAGAATTTATCTTCGACTCCTCCCTGCAGTGATCAGCTTGGACCTAATCTGGCAAGTCCTTGTGCATGGCAGAGGTCTACAAGCTGTCTTCCTCCTGGTGACTCTGTGGCAAGAGTTGGCTAACTCAGAGACACGGTAGCTTTCCTCCTGGTTGCCCCCACTTCTTGTGACAAGTTGTCTCTTTTAAGATTGCTTCCTCCAAGTGGAGCTGGCTCTGCAGGTGTGCCTGTTTAGTAAAAGTTGAGTCCAGAGGAGGTTGTTAGCCTTCTTCTGGTTGGGAGGAGGGTGTTCCCCATCACACACTGACTTAATCAATTCTCTGCCATTGCAGGGGCCTCAGGCATTTGAGGCACCTCAGTCCCTCTTGTTCTCTCCCTTTGGCACACAAAAACTTAGTCTCTTGAGGGCTGTAATACTTTGAACTCTCCGTGGTGGTGGTTGTGTAGTGGTCTGTGGCATATAGGAGTTCAGACTAGATGATCTGGAGGTCCCTTCTGGATCTTAAACTCCCTGATTCTGAAATGTTTCCTTCAAAATGTTGTGAACCAGTCCTATCCATTAGTGCTAAGTCGGATCCCCCGATAATACAGAGAACCACAGTCTGCTAACACAACCCCACTGGCAGCTAGAAGGTAGCAAGGGTGTAACTTAGGCACACTGGGTCCCTGACTGTGATATACTACAAAAGAGGAGAGCTGTAAGAACAACCCAACAACCTCAGACACTTTCAAAGCTTTCCAAGTTTAAAGGAAACTCAAAGGCAATGCAGAAATCTCCCAGAAGAAAAAAAAAACACCTCTTTTTTTTTTCTGGGCTTGTGAAATCTTTCTGGTTCTTTGATTCACTGACAGACCCATATGGAGCTGTCAAATCCATTCAAGAAATCTCAGCGGCTTCCGGGCTGGCGTTTCGTTCTGAGCACAATTAAATGGAGCAGTGGCAGTGAGTTCAAAAGCTTCGGAAAGAAGGTCTAGAAGCTCTGCCTGCCTGCTACAGTTTGAGTCTGGCTGCAGGCTCCCTACTTGAGGTGGCACTGAACAGCCAGTGTTAGAGAGGGACTTTCAGATCCTAGTCACACATATCGTATTGTGACTGAGAAATATTATTTTCTATCAGCCTGTGATTAAAAAATCCTCTTTCCTTTATGGTTTGGAGTGACTCTTTTCCTGCTGTGATCCAGCAGTATCTGCCTTGACACATGTGTGTATCCATATGTCTGTTTAACTGAGCTGGTCAAATAACACAAATTTCCAAATATTTTTTACAAATAAAAGCAAAGAGCTCAGATTTGTGCTACCTGTTGCGTCAGATTATTCACTGTTCACAAATGTTTGGAAGGTTGCCAGGTCCCTGTGGATACCTTTGTGCTTTGAAGAAGTTTCATGAAGTTTTAATACCAATGAAAATGCAGACTGGCAAGTGCATTGTTCACTATTCATTATTCACCATTAGTTATGCTCCTGTGTAGTTTTAATTATCCTATGAGGAAGCCGACTAAATACCATGTGACTTTAGAAACGAATCACTCTCTGCAAATGATGAGTAATGAATATTCAAAGAGAAGAGTGCACAAGCAAACGATAGTATGATCTTTGCTCAAGCAATTTTTGCCACCGAATTCTTACGAATAACAAACTCTTTTGTAGAGATCGGGGATGGTTTGCAAACAGAACAGAAAGGCTGAATGTACAACAGAAGTTATTCACAATTAATGATTCAACCAGCTCACTGTCTGATTAGTTACAGCAGGGTACAGCTAGATAATGGATTTAAAACATGACAATGCATTTCCCTTTGACTCACATTTTAAGCATATCGTACCAGGTGGACACACACTTCGTTTGGTTCTTTCCTAAGTATCAATGTAGATAACTAAACACTTGAACACTAGGGGAAAGCTAGTACCCCATGTCAGGATATGAGTGACTTATTTTGGCAAACCAGTTTGCATACCTCTCTTCAAACATAAACAAACCACATAGAACTGCTCAGAATCAGGTTTCTGCGATGTTTGCTTTATTCCCCCACATATTAGGGGGATGCCTTATGGCTGGAGAAATTCTGCATTCAAATTTTGTTTTTGTTCAAACTTATCAAAGATCATGTGCAATGGATCAAATTATCCCGTTAACCCTTTTCTGGAAAAGAAATGATCTTTTACTGATTCCAGTCCTTCATGTAGGAGACTCCTGCTTTACAGATCCAGAGGTCCTGGATTCAGTTGCTGCAGATGACCCATCCACAGGCATCATTTCACTGGATGTCCTCTCTCTCTCTCTATGGTCCCCACCATAGTTTGTAAACAGAAGCTTATTTACCTCTATCTTAACTAAAAACACATATGGGATATATTTGCATGAAAAATAGAACAACGAAGAAAAAAATAGGAGTGTGGAAACTGCTCACATTTACTTGGACCTGAAGATTGAATATCTCTTTTCTATCTCTAACTACCATCATTCTAAGATCCTAAAAGCTCCTTTGGTGGACGGACTTATGTGTATGTCTTTCAGTGGATATGTCTGTACTTCAAAGAACACCTCTCTCCCCCTGTGACGCCAAGTCTCCGAGTCTAGGTCAATTGACTCAGGCTCGTGGGGCCCAGGCTGCGGGGCTAAAAGTAGCAGTGTAAGTATTCCTACTTGGGCTGGAACCCAGGCTCAACGACCCTCACTCTTACGTTTCACAGCCCTGGCTCTAGCCCGCTCGGGAATGTGTACCCTGCAATTTTTAGCCCTGCAACCCAACCCCCAATTTTATTCTATGAATCATAGAATCATAGAAGATTAGAGTTGGAAGGGACCTCAGGAGGTCATCTAGTCCAACCCCCTCCTCAAAGCAGGACCAATCCCCAACTAAATCATTCCAGCCAGGGCTTTGTCAAGCCTGACCTTAAAAACATCTAAGGAAGGAGATTCCACCAGCTCCCTAGGTAACCCATTCCAGTGCTTCACCACCCTCCTAGTGAAATTTTTTCCCCCTAATATCCAACCTAAATCTCCCCCACTGCAACTTGAGACCATTACTCCTTGTTCCGTCATCTGGTACCACTGAGAACAGTCTAGATCCATCCTCTTTGGAACCCCCTTTCAGGGAGTTGAAAGCAGCTATCAAATCCCCCCACTGGTCCACTGCTGCATAGACTGGTACATAGAACAAATAATTCAGGTCACATGAGCTACCCATGAGTTATCAGATGGTTTATCAAAAGAAAACAGTAGCCATGTTTGATGCATCTCAGCTGAGAAGGGCTCAAACCAGCAACGAGGTGAAAGGCAAGTGATTCTTTTCCAGTAAAATGTTCAGAAGAAATGGAAAAAGCATCCATTTTCAATGTTTTTTTACCATTTTAAATTTTTTAATTAAAAAAAAAAAAACAAATGATTTTTCTTTAAAATCCTCTTTTATTAAAAAAATCCTGGACATTTAG
Organism: Trachemys scripta elegans; assembly: GCF_013100865.1. Classification (NCBI taxonomy): domain Eukaryota; kingdom Metazoa; phylum Chordata; order Testudines; family Emydidae; genus Trachemys; species Trachemys scripta. The sequence goes on from NC_048311.1 coordinate 30,500,811, forward strand.
CAAAGGAACAGAATTTTTTGCTCAAAAACAAAAAAAAAAATTTTGTTAATGAGTAGAACTGTCATTTGAATTTTTTTTTATCAGTCCCATTAGTATTCATTTAGTAGGACTGTCGTATTAAATATTTATTGGAGAGACTAGCGGAGGGTGCAAAGGTCAAATGTAGATCCATACTCATGTAACAATCGGGAATGATCAGATCTGGTTGCTTTCTCTGTGCTCATCCCCACTGTAATGTATGTATGTTTCTTTAGATATTGTAGTTCATGAACTCCGCATAACTAATTGCTCAAATATTCATAACAAATAGTCTGAGATAGTGGAACTTGTCTACACAGTGCAGCAATGCACGCTACAGGGGTGTGATTTCTAAAGTGCACTAATGTGTGGCACATTGCTATGTTAAAGCACACTAGGGGACCTTTAGTGCACAGCAGCAGAGTCCACACGGACCAATTAATGCGCAACACATAGTACACTTTAGAAATCATACCCCATAGTGTGCATTACCCCACTGAGTAAACAAGCCGTGAGGCATCACTGGACCCGCACATCCGGTAGTATTCTGTCTCTAAGCCGTTGTCAGTATCTGACACTTCAGATATGATGCTTAGCAGGGATACTATAATACTTTCCTTAGCGTTATGCAACGTCTCACCCTGGCAAAGAGGAGATTTAAACACAGATTGCTGTCCACCCACTCTCGAATTCGAATCTGAACTGAGTCCAAGATGAACAACTATGATGAGCTGGAAACTCTTTGGGGCAGGATGGGAAATGCTCCTCTCTGGTTACACGTTCCAGGATGGATCTGCTAACACTTTGCCTCCTAAAAGGGGGATTTGAAGCAGACAACATAAAACTTTGTCTGCAAAATTCTGGGTGCCTGAGGAAAACCTCTTGTGGAAAGCGAAAATGCATGTCAGAAGACTTAACGTCTAGAGGCTTTATCCCCCACCCCAATCCTGTCTACTTCCTCTAATTTTTTGTATTTGTTTAAGCCCTCCATTAGTTTATTAGCTTGACAGCAGCCCAGTTAATTAGTCCGTCTCCTCTCCACTACTGTAAGTGGCATATTAGGCTCCCTGAATGCACACAAAATTTAGTGCTGCTGCACTTCTCAAAACAAATAAAAGATTTGTGAACTAGCCACCAAGCATCCAATGTAATTAAACTGCATTTGTTTCTTTTTCGGCACTCACACACAATCAGGGCCTTGTGAGAGGCGAGCGCTGCCCCAATAAGACTGTTTTTCTTTTTGAGGGAAGAGTGCCAGAAATTTAACCGCCGCAGGTAACCTAAGATCCCGGCTAAGAGCAAATGGACAGTTGCAACCAGAATGCTGGGCTGTGGGGAGATCTATATGAATGTGAATATCTATTGCTACGGCTATATATGTATGCAAACATGCACATACAGGGGATATAGTTCTTTGGGGGGGGGAAAAACTGGGAGGGGGATGGAAAGCCTCCTAGAAATTACCGCCCCATGCATAGGTATGTAAATGACTCTGGAGTCTTGCTGTCCACTGCCTCCATCAATTGCAACGTTATTCAAGATAAAACAAACACCATTTCAATTAACTACATATACAGTGGTGGTTAGGAGCACGGGCAGGGAAGAGGAAGTAGGGAATTTTTTGGAAAATTGAACTTTTTTCTTCTTCTCTAGAAACACACAAATAGAAGGTGCCTTGAGGTGCTCTGTGGCCGCTGTGAATCTCCAACCTCGAGGGGATATTTTAAAAAATGTCAAGTCCATATTAACTTATGTTAACCCTTTGCAGGGTTCCAAAAATGGCTTAGAGAAGAAGCTGGTGTTTAATCTAGTGCATCTCTCTAGCTGCGTCAGATAGACCCTGATCTACAAGGACTTACAGGACTTACAAGGATTAGTTCCTTGGAGTTCACTGGAATTGTTCGTGTGCTTAAAGGTATTACTAGCATGTGTGCAAATGTTTGGAAAGGGAACACGAGTTGGGTTCTGAGGTAAAGGATGGTTTGCGACTGGAAGGACTTTCTTGCACTTGGTCAGGTGTCAGACATTCATTTCCCAGCTATACCCCCGACTACAGCTGCTTGGGATTGTTTCACCTTTATTTGTGGAAAATGCTGATTCCTCAAAACTGAAACTGGCTGTGAAATGAATCTCCGAACCAGAAACATTCCTGGAAAAAAGTATTGAAATCATTCAAATGTCCTGTTCCAACATCTTTTCAATGAAAAATTTCAGCTGTTTGAGTTGAAAAAACTTTTGGTTTTTGAAATTTGAATCAATTTCAACTCAAAAAAAGTTAGAAAATGAAGAAAAAATATTTCAAATGTTTTGCAAAAATGTTTGAGATTGTAAAGGTTTTATCCCAGGTTACGATGGGAAAAATGTTCAAAATCCTGAAATTCTTGTGGGATGGGATGCCTGTTTCCCACCCAGTTTTCCTACATGGGCAAATTGTTTATTCTCTCTGTGCTTCAGTTCCCCATCTATAAAATGGGAAACTCTCCCACTCTGTCTGTCTTATCTGTTTACATTGTGAGCTCTTCAGTGTACGTACAGTGCCTAGCAGAATAGTGGCTGGATCGAAATTACACTGCCAGTGCTCTACCTCTATAATGCCTAGAGCAGGGCAGGGAGCAGCAAGAGACCCACTCCAGGGTATCCCAATAGTTAGGGCTCCCACCTGGCTGTGCCGAACCAAGGTTCAAGTCCTTGCTCTGTCATTCTCCTTCATTCCAGACAAGTGCTATAGCTGTTGGGCTAGAAGCTATTCTGGGGTGGGTCTTGGCCTCCTTTTTACCAGAAGTTCCATCTTGGATAGTTGGAATTTTTGTCAAAACTGGCACATTCTCATGAAAAGTTTTGTTTTCAACCAATTGACATTTTTCAATTAAAAGCCATTTTCCCATAAAATTCCTAACCAGCTCTAATAATGACCCAAATCAAGGCCTGAGATTCCAAAACCCTTGAACTTTAAGAGGGAGAGTAGAGAACACCAGGTAGGCATTGAAGATCCAGACACTGACCTGGATTTCGGACTCAGGCTCATCTGTAATTTAAATTCAGAAATACCAGCTCCCTTTCAAACACTATTCCTTCAATAAACATGCCTTATTTTCTCCAATCCATCCACTGCCAAAAGTCACCCTCAGTACAAGAGTCAGAGATCCCTGCTGAACTGGAGACGTAACTTTGGTTTTCCCGTATATTTCCCAGGACTATTAACAGACTAATATAATGAGAAATGAACTGAGGTTAAAGAATTCAGTACATCATGTATTTTCACTAAAAACACTTGAATACATCAGGGGACCTGCCAAGGGGAGAGTTTAATATCTTATGAAAAGGAAGAATTTTCATAATGATATTTGGCAGTGCCTCACTCCCATCCCGTGAATGAAACTGCCGGTGCTCTCTCTTCTCAGCACAATGGCAGCATGTGCTATTTTCATTTAAAACAAGCAGCAATGATTGGGAATCTGGAGCTTTGGATTTAGACATGGTTCTGCCACTAGCCCATTGGGTAACCTTGGACAAGTCACGTCCCTGCTTTGTGCCTCAGTTTACCCATCTGTAAAATGGCGATACTGATACTGACCTCCTTTGGAAAACATTTTGAGATCCACAGGTGAAAAGCAGTATATAAGGGCTAGGCATTATTATTATTGACAGAATTATTTTTTTTTCACATGTAGGGACCCTGAAAATTAATTCCTTAGCACATTCTGATCTCTGAGAAATGCCCTGCTCATATTCTGGAACTTTCCCCTTAAGACTGTACCATTTTTACTTGTGTTTCCTTCATTTGGTTTATTACAGGGTACTGACCCTGCTGGCTGATTAGTGATACCTTCCCCCCACCCCAAATGACCTGGAAGAAAAGGATATAGCCCTGTGTATCCAATTCAATATATAGCCAGTGCAGGGCTCCATGATGGCCACAAAAAAAGGAGAAGGAAGCGCTATCCTGAGCTGATGTCTTAGTGAGAAGGGAAAGAAATGAATTGTCGTCAGGTAGGAGCTCTGGGGTCAGAGCACGCTGTCATAGAGCCCTTAGAGGGCCAGGTGGTCTAGTGGGTAGTGCACCCACCATCGCTTCTCAGCGGGCAGGTCAGATCCATGCTCTCTTCTTATCAGAGAGGAAGTGAGCTTAGAATGGGGCTTATGCCTCTCCAGCAGAAGGGGCAGTTGGTAGAGGAGCCCAAGCCCTCTCAGTCCACCAGGCTCCAATCCAGGGCCCCAAGAGAGTCAAAATTGTCCAGCACCCTGGAGTGCCCTCAGAGTTACCCTCCCTGGGTCGCCCTCGGACTTCCCCTCCAAGGGTCGCCCCCTACCATCCGTCTCTCCTCCACAGCTCCAAGTCCAATATAAGGTAACAACAGAAAAGGAAAAGACAATTAAAGCTGCAGCCCTAACGGGGCACAGCATGCAATCCTGTTCAGCACCCCTGTCCAGGAGCCATCAGGGTACGTCTGTCCTCCTCCCCCACCTCCCTCTGACTGAGCTGGGCTGCTCCCTTCTAAGCTTCCTCTCTGTTTGGAGCATGCTCTGCAGGTCTGGAGGGAGGGGACTACCTGGGCCCAGTATTGTCCTTTAGACCCTTCAGGCCCAGTGTGGGTTTGCAAACCCCGTCACACCATCAAATCCAAGTGTGAACTCACAGCCAGTGAGGATCTGGCTGTCGCTATGTTTGTCCATGTACTGCAGATCCTGTCCCCAGTGTAACTACCTCAGATACTGGGATCGGGATTCTAGCTCTGTGCACAGCACACAAAGGGTCAGAGTGTATCTGGCTCTGGTGCAGGCACTCCCTTCTAGTTCCCCGGGGGATGCGGGTCACATTGGCTTGTGAAGCCAGTCAGCTTCCTGCGGGAAGCAGGCTTTAACTCTGGGCCCATTGTGCTAAGGCCACAGGCACTCTGCGGGGAGAAGGGCTCTGTAGAAGTTGATGGACCTGGTCCTGCCTTGGCTAAGAGAAGTGGGTCTTTTAGCTCAAGCAATAGAGGTTTAGGGTTTAAAATCCTGGAGGGCCCAGGTTCAATTCCCTGCTGCCGATCACCCACCCCGGGACGCAGCTTAACAAGTGGTGGCTCATTCCAAGTGGTCACGCTGACTGAATGTGAGTGACAGTGGTGCTGTTCAAACTCACAGAGAGACAGGGCCTCTGCCCTGCAGCGTTTACAATCTAATCTAATTATAGCCACCCATAGTGATGGGCAGTACACCCGCTTCCTCAGTGTGCCAGGGGAAAGCATCTGCCTCCTCCCAAGGCACAATCCCTCTTGAATTCCTTCTCCGTTGTACATTCACCTCACATGTGTCGGTCTGACACAAGCAGGCCTCATGCTCTGCTCGTGCTAATACTTGGATGGAACTGCCAGCTCAGATGGTGAGAGACATTGTAAGCCAAAGCATGAAATTCAGGCTATTCTTCCTACCTACTCGTCAGCCCAAGTTTGAAGGTACGAGTCTCATGGAAGGGCTCCCTACAATATCTATAACCAACAGTCTCCTTCTCGCCCCTGACTGATTCACCTTGGGGGGGACAAACATACTTCAGTGCAAAGCACAGCTCCGTGAACGTGACCTCTATCAAAGGCTCCAAGTAGTCACAGAGAAGAGTGCCTGGGAAAGATGCTCCCGAGAAAGAAGTTGGGAAGGTTGTGTTTGGCTGTGGAATTGAAGGGATGTGTCCTGAAACAACAGAGCTGCCAAAGTACTCGCTGTGAAGAAGAAACCTGTTGACATTAGCATCGTGTTCGCTGATATTTTATACTAAAGTAAATGACAATCAGACTAGAGGAAATTTAGGCCACTGGGTATTTGTGGATTTGGTCTTTAACTCTTTAGGAAGTACTAAGAAAGCACATCATTGATAGTATCCTTATAAAAACCAGGGTAGATAGACAAGAATCTGGGATGCATGTTTGTCAATGATACGCTCCATGCTGTTAAACTTCTAGATGAAAAGATAAACCCACACAACAGAACTGATTGCACCAACTCCCCCACTCACCTGCCACATACGTATACGCCACGAGAGTTCTGTTTGCTCTTCTTATTCACTAGATATGTGCACATCTCAAAACATTCAAACATCCTTCTAGTTCAGAGCAGCATGCGTGAGTTTGGACATTTATTTTAAGCTTAGCTGAATTTCTATGGTCATCTTGGGTCAAGCTGAGCAGTAAATATCCTGAGCAGATCAGTTCTCAACTTATTATACGATTCCCAGTATTTCTTGGTTTCTCTTGGATCAGAAATTACACAGGGAGAGATGTTCTGGTCACAGCAAACAAGAACTAACCAAAGAGGACTTTTATGTGTGAACTGCCATCTCTGAACTTCACCAGAGTTTTGGTTCAGTGTCTGGTTGAACAGTGGTTCTTATTTTATCTGAACCTGTTTGTCCATCCTTAGCTACCAAACATTGTAATGGCGGAACTGGGCTATTCTTGGTATTGCTCCTTGTTTTCTCGTAGTTTAGCAAATACTTTATCACTAACTATGTTTGTTCTTTTCCCAACATCTGAATCCCACCTTACCAGAAAGTGCATGCCATTTATAATCTAATATGAAATAGAAACGGACATCTTGAAAAGATATAATATAGTTTATCTTGGCCAAATCTTGTAGCCCCTACTATGAGCTCTAAAGGTCCAATCCAGGTCTCATTCATGTCAATGAAAGACCTTCCAGGCAAAACTCCCATAGTAGCCAACGGGACTTTTGCCTCAGTAAAAGCTAACCAAGGATTTCACAGTTTGGCCCCGAGATGGGACAATCATGGAAGTCAAAGGAAGTTTTGCCTGAGGAAGCCTCAAATTTAGTAAATAATGTAAGCGTGTGCTAAATTTAAGCATGCACTTAGTGCTTTCTTGAATAGGGACCTATGGATGAAGAGCCAAATCTCATTCACTTTATTCACTGGAGATGTCTCAATGGAAATCCTCACTCCTTGATCTACAGAGGCTTAATAGTACCCATCAGGAGTTATTCAGATCCTGTAGCAGGAGACTATGGTCCCCTTCCTTGTTTGATTTCAATGAGTTTCCTCGTATGAAGTGAGTCATAGGGAACAACAGCAGGATTTGACCTTTCTTCCCTTTGGCGAACATGGCAGGACCCTGATTCGCAAGATGCAGGTGTTGCATGTCAAGATGCACTCTAGCATCTGCAGCATATTACAGCCATTCCAAGGGACGAAGCCAGAAAGCTGTAACAAGGACTAAGTAACCTGCAGTGGCATAGGAGGGAAGGAGCGAGAGACAGAAGAGCGATCTGAGTTTTATTGCGTGTGCCATGGGGGAGGCATCTTTTTTTTTTTTAATGAAATGAGGTGCCCCAGGGGAAAGTCAGGAGTTAGAAACAGCCCCACCTGAGTGTGTCTTGGGAGGAAGCCTACTGCCTCATATTTTTTAAAAGGAAAAAATAATAATAATAATAATAATAGGTCTGAGCCAAGAATATCAAGCCGTTCATAGCTGTTAAAAAGCCAGGGAAAGCTGAGTCGCACCCATTCAATGTTTTTCTTCCAAACAAGCTGACCACCCTCCCTTCATAACATCTTATTTATTAAAGCGAAAGTTGCCCAACTGGAATAAAACTCCGCAATTTACATATTTTTTATTCAGCCAGAAGGTGCCCCGTTGATTTTAAAGGTCTGTTTCTTGGAACTGGGGGGGGGAGACGGGGAGACGGGAGAGAGATAAATTCTTAAATGACATGGAAGGGAAAGGGTTAAAAATAAATAAAGGAACACCAGTCTTTCCTTACCAGTGGAGCTGGCATAGAGCAATTTTGAATGTTGGCTGCAAAGCTTGTCTTGGACATTTCCCTTCTCCTCCAGAGGTGGTGTTTAGACACCCATATCAAGTGAGGGTCCCCATCGGTCAAACTCATCATTCAAACAGTGTCTCTTTCTCCTGTCTTTAGCTGCATCGCCTAATAAGGACAGCTCTACTCTTCTGGGGGGTGGGACCTAAAACAGTCCAAGGATCTCTTAGGTAACTCTTTGGTAATGAGACAAAACACTGGCATTTACAGTAGGCTTTGATGGAGTTACTGGTATTCCAGACGCTTGCTGTAAAATAATTTTTCTTTCTCTCCTGTTCTCTTTCTCTCCTGCTTCCGATTTCCTCATTGCTGTGGATGGAGAAAGAAGAACAGAGGAAGGGGGAAATTATATTAGCTGGGGAAAGAGTGAGTGGGAAAGGAGAGAAAGAGAAACGTGAAAATGGGAAGAAGGAATAGAAGAAGGGATGGGGAGGTCAAGAGAGGGGAAATGGGAGAGAGAGAAGGGAACAGTGGCAGTGAAAGAGGAAAAGTAAATGTGGAGGAGAGATAAATAATAGAATAAAATATAAAAAGAGAAGAGATAAAAGAGAATGGTAAAGAACAGAGGGGGATGCAAAAAAGATAGAATCATAGATAGCCCCTGTCCTAAAGACCTTACTGTGTTTGTACGGTGCCTAGCACAATGGAACCCCATTCTCCGTTGGTCCCTAAGCACTACCATAATAAACAGAAAGCGAGCGGGAGAGAGGGAATACATGGGGACCAGGTGGGGGTGTAAGTGGGGAAATAGAGAGTGGGAGGGGGGCCCGCTAACGCTTGCCCTGGGAGACCCAGACTCTGTGGCTTTATTTGCATACACTAGTTACCTCCTAATCCTTTTTTAGCTGTGAACTGTCTAACTCAGTTGCAGGTTTTATGGAGTTATTTTAATAGCTTCATCCTGAACTGCTCATTAAAAACAACCCGTTCCTGCCCATGGGGACAAAAACATGCAGTGCCTTTAAATATCTGACCAAACACATTAGAGGGGCTGTAGAAGCAGCTTCTTGTTTTATTTTCCTAAAATGGGCACATTTCCATTCTCAGGTACCCCATATTTATCTGCAGCTCAGCCTGGAACTGTTGCAATAAAAACGTCTGATCTTCACAAGAATCCAACAAAAAGATCAAAAATAAGTGCACCTCTTAATAAACTTCATGAGGGTGATCCTGTGGTGCAGTGTGTGGCATAGATAAACACAAAGAAAAAAACTGATGATTCTTATATGCATTAAAGTAGCACCTAGTGGCTCCAAAAGAAATCAGCACCCTATTGTTCTTGTCACTGTACAAACACATAGGGCAAGATTTACAAAGGTATTTAGGTACCGAAAGATGCAGATAGGAGTCCAGTGAGATTTACAAAAACACCTAAATGAGTTAAGCGCCTAACTCATAAGAACATAAGAACGACCCATACTGGGTCAGACCAAAGGTCCATCCAGCCCAGTATCCTGTCTACCGACAGTGGCCAATGTCAGGTGCCCCAGAGGGAATGAACCTAACAGGTAATGATCAAGTGATCTCTCTCCTGCCATCCATCTCCACCCTCTGACAAACAGAGTCTAGGGACACCATTCCTTATCCATCGTGGCTAATAGCCATTAATGGACTTAACCTCCATGAATTTATCCAGTTCTCTTTTAAACTCTGTTATAGTCCTAGCCTTCACAACCTCCTCAGGTAAGGAGTTCCACAAGTTGACTGTGCGCCGCGTGAAGAAGAACTTCCTTTTATTTGTTTTAAACCTGCTGCCTATTAATTTCATTTGATGACCCCTAGTTCTTGTATTATGGGAATAAGTAAATAACTTTTCCTTATCCACTTTCTCCACATCACTCATGATTTTATATACCTCTATCATATCCCCCCTTAGTCTCTTCTTTTCCAAGCTGAAAAGTCCTAGCCTCTTTAATCTCTCCTCACATGGGACCCTCTCCAAACCCCTAATCATTTTAGTTGCCCTTCTCTGAACCTTTTCTAGTGCCAGTATCTCTTTTTAGATGAGGAGACCACATCTGTATGCAGTATTCGAGATGTGGGCATACCATTGATTTATATAAGGGCAATAATATATTCTCCGTCTTATTCTCTATCCCCTTTTTAATGATTCCTAACATCCTGTTTGCTTTTTTGACCGCCTCTGCACACTGCGTGGACATCTTCATTGAACTATCCACGATGACTCCAAGATCTTTTTCCTGATTTGTTGTAGCTAAATTATCCCCCATCATACTGTTGGGGGGTAGTTGGGGTTATTTTTTCCAATGTGCATTACTTTACATTTATCCACATTAAATTTCATTTGCCATTTTGTTGCCCAATCACTTAGTTTTATGAGACCTTTTTGAAGTTCTTCACAGTCTGTTTTGGTCTTAACTATCTTGAGCAGTTTAGTATCATCTGCAAACTTTGCTACCTCACTTTTTACCCCTTTCTCCAGATCATCTACTCCCAGACAAGACAGACAAAGGTGGGAGGAAAATGGAGGGAAAGAGAAGTGAAGTGGCTTGCCTGACATTACACAGCAAGCCAAGTGGCAGTGGTTTCTTTAGATTTTGTAAAATTTCAACATGCACATTTAGAGCCTGATTTTCAGAAATGGCTCCCAAATTCTCATGCTAAATTTTGCACCTATTATAGGTGCAAAATCGGAGGCAATTCCTTATAATCAGACCTTGACAAAAGCAGTAACTATGGTAGCATTATTCTCTTTAGGCAATGAATCAAGCTTCATTTGGGCCATAAACTGATAGCAGAATGAATCCCCCATTCCTTCAATGGGCAGCATTGGAAAACGAGTAAATGAATTTTGGTGAAGGAAGGTGCATTCCTCTGCAGACAAGGAGCACTGACCAGTATTAGAAGCAGGATACGGGAACGGACGAGCCAGTGGTCCCATCTGGTCTGGAAGCAAAATGTATGTTTCGTTATTTTGCTCTCCCCACGGTTAATCCCAGAGTTTGGTTGGATTGATCCCACTTGACTCCTGTCTATTTTCACATGCCCAGGCCAGCTTCGGCCTCACAGCCCTGCATATCCAACGGCTGGATGGCATGCCAAGATGTGAAATGCTTGATTTAGTTTCAAGACTTCTTTGACGGCTTTGAGATTAGTGGAGGAAAGAGGGAGGAGGAATCACCTGGGAAATCCACTGCTTGCACAAACCCAACTCTCTTCTGAAACCCACAGAGGGGGGAGAGAGAGAGAGAGAGAGAGACAAAAATAAATATCCCAATTGCTGTTACCCAGTCCCCCCACCCCTCCCCCCTTTTTTTTTGCTCATCACCATCACTCATCAGTTGCCTCGCCACCCATCAGATTTTCCGACCCTGTGTCTCGTGGCGTCGTGCGGTCCTCCTGAGTGACTGCTCTGTGTTGTTTCTGGATGGAGCGGTACTACTGCTTGGCATGGCAGCTGCTGGGTAATTCTGCGGTGCGTCACGGCAGACAGAATTCTGTCCAGGGTCTTCCCATGAAGGCCCTACTTCCACAGAGAGAAATGAATTAAGCCTAGCAGAGCACGTCTTCCAATCTATCTGGAGGGAAAATTGGCACAAATCATTTAATTATTTTATTTCCACCCAGCTGTCTTGTAATTAACGTCCTGTGCAGCGTGAAGCTGTTGTAAATAAACGATTAACATTACAAGAAAATAGTTCTCCCAAATAATCCACATGTCAGATTCCAGCTGCAGAAAGGCCCTTTTCTTGTAGCCTTGTTTGTTTGTTTGTTTGTTTCCTTTTTGCTGTAGGAGGAATGGGTGAACCTCAGAAGTTTCCTAGGGCTTGATGTGGTTTGGATAAGCAACCGGCCCATCAGAACAGATGCTTCGCAATTACTCAACCACAACATTGGTCTTTCTGCTACGGCACCCCGCCACTGGCAGAGAACAACGCCTGTTGCTTCAAAGGAAGACAAGCCCTAGTCCCAAACATAATGCACCTCTCCAGTTGTGGAATGCCATGGCTTTTTCCTTACTTGTGCTTTGATTAACTCACCCGGGAACATGAGATTTTATTAATCACGGTTCAGATGTCCAAAGGGACGTAGGGGACTTAGGTACCCAAGCCTTATTGACTTTCAAATCCAGCCCATATTATTTGCTTTAGCTTCATTACCAACGGTAACACTACCAATGGTATGAACAATCCTAATTTTTTCTAGCCCTTTCTGCCCTCTAAGACGTCCCCTCTGGTGCCATGCTTTGCTTACTCGGGCTCAGCTAGCAGGAAAGCCACCTGACCCGCTTTGCCTTGCAGTGATCTTCAAAAGCATGGAATAGAAGCTTGGGGTGGAGGGAGAACAATGAGGAAGTCTGCAGGGAGCTCTGAGACGGTGAAGATGTGATGTTCACCCACAACAGAGAATGGAGGGGACAGTGGTGACAGGGAGTACAGCAGGAGGCTTCTTGCATGCATCCTACACACACACAGGCGCATGCGCACACACACCTTTGTGCACCCAGACAGAGGCCAGTCGCAATCTGGCTTTGTACATCAAGATATTTTTGTTTTATTATTGTTGTTTTGGCCTCTATTGTCAGGGCATGTTGATTTGTTGTTGTAGGGTGGTACGGAAGTGTCAGACCTTGACTTTGCAAACTATACAATTCAACAGAGTAAAATAAAGGAAGAAGGGATGTCAGATATGAGCCGGCTAGTTTGGATCCACTGAATGTCCACTTAATGCCAGGAATTAAGTCCACTACGAAACCTGGCAGTGACTATTAAAATACCATTGGGTAAGTATAAAGGTATTCATCCCTCTCAACCTACCAAGGCCAAATGTGGGATTCAGTATCTGGCAAAGCTTCAAATGAGAAACACAACAAAATTATCCATGCAGGAAACTTAATATGCTGTGAGAGTCCTTCTTTTAGTATGAAGAACTGTGACTAGAATCTGTTTCGTGATTTTTTTAAAAAATTCTGATATAAGTAATTTTCAGCCATAAATGTGAGGGGACACCAACATTATGTGTCCGCTAGGTAATTTGGAAAGTAAAATGGGGGATGTCCCAGGAGAGGGATGGTTATCTCCAAATTCAATCAGCCCCTTTTAATTAGGCAGCAGGATTGGAAACTGTCCCAGAGGATCATGCGTTTGGAGGGTTTCTTTAAAAACAAAGAGGAAAAAAAGAGCAAAATCTAGCAGCCAGTGGGTTTTCCTACCTCTCCTTGTCTTGCCTTGCATTAATGGAACTGAAGAAGCATTTACTCCTTGTGGCAGTAAAAAAAATGTAACTCTTGGTAGATTGACTGTGACTGCTTTGGTTAGTTTGGCTCATGTATGACTCCACCTAGGCACAGAGCAGCCAGTGAGCAACCACTATGCCAAGATACCGAAAATCAGAGGCGTTCTAACATACTGTGAGCAAAAGCAACCAAACATAAGCCAGAAGTGATTATGGCTCTTCTACATTAATGCAGGAGAACATTTCACAAGCATGGCAGAAATAAGGGCTATTTGGAATAAAAGTGGGACATTTTAAGAAAGCAATGCAGGGCAAGATCCTAGACGTGTTCATGTGCTAGTATAGACATTACCTCACTGTACCTATTTCAGCAAAGCCATTCAAAATGTTGGAATGCACAGTAACTCATACTTTTATGTTGAAGTTCAGTCTTCTAGGGTTTAGCAGGAACTGCAAAGTCATTAAGTTGTGTGCCCTTCAAATTAACTAATGGAGATATCCCATCTCCTAGAACTGGAAGGGACCTTGAAGGTCATTGAGTCCAGCCCCCTGCCTTCACTAGGAGGACCAAGTACTGATTTTGCCCCAGATCCCCAGGTGGCCCCCTCAAGGATTGAACTCACAACCCTGGGTTTAGCAGGCTAGTGCTCAAACCACTGAGCTATCCCTCCCCCCCAAATTACATATGTCCATAGGTAGTGTCCATAGGAAATGAATTACTCTCTTTCTCTCTTCCCCTCATATAGTCCAAAGGATCTCCTGTATGGTGAACTTGCAGATGCTCCAAAGCCATTGGGCCATCCTAGGCCCAGGTTCAAGGACATTTGCAAGAGGGACTGGAAAACATTCAAAATAGACACCACAAGCTGGGAAGCTGCAGCTACCAACAGGCTACACTGGAGGGCTGCATTGCACCAAGGAGTCGTTGCGGTTGAAAAGAGATGGTTGAGAGACAGGAAAGTGAATTGAGCGAAGAGGAAAGTGCATCAGGCCTCAAATGCTAGTAGTGCACCAGCTTCATCTTCTGGCCTGCACTTTATGCCTCCATAATCTGTGGCAAGGACTGTCACTCAACACAGCCATTCACGAAACTGCAGACTGAACCATAGTGTCTGAACTAGTTTGGCACTTGCACGATTGTCTTTCGAGAAGGGTGGTTCCCATTCTATATGTATATAGGGAAAGTGCCAGTGACATCCTGACCTTACCATTGATGCCATGGGTTACTTATTGAGATACCACAAAACACAGCTTACTGGACACTATTTCCTGGGAACAGTGGATATGACTCAGATGATCTATCTCAAGGTTTCTCAAACAGGAGTCGCTGCTTGTGTAGGGAAAGCCCCTGGTGGGCCAGGCTGGTGTATTTACCTGCCCCATCCGCAGGTCCGGCCGATCGCGGCTCCCACTGGCCGCAGATCGCTGCTCCGGGCCAATGGGAACTCTGGAAGCAGCGGCCAGTAAGTCCCTTGGCCCGTGCCGCTTCCAGCAGCTCCCATTGGCCCAGAGCAGCGAACCGCAGCCAGTGGGAGCCACGATCAGCCGGACCTACAGACGGGGCAGGTAAACACACCAGCCTGGCCCGCCAGGGGCTTTCCCTACACAAGCGGTGACCCCTGTATGAGAAACCCTGATCCACCTAGTTTGGAAAAAAAATATGAAGCATTGAAAAATTTGAACCATTTGTTGGGTTTAAAAAATTGGTTATTGTATTTAGGTTGGTTAGTTTAGTTAGTTTTCATGGCTCCATATTTTCTGATTTTAGATGGAAAAGGAAATAACCATGTCCCATGCAAAGCCTGGTCTTGTGGTTAACATACTGGCTTGGAATGAAGAAGACAAAGGATTCAATTCCCAGGTCTGCTTCAGGTTGAACTAATAATAAAATGAATCAGCCTTTTATCAATAGTGAATACATGAGAATTTCATAGTTTGTCTAGAGACAGTTAATGAACAATCAATTCTGATGAATAACGGGCCTGGTCCAAACTTCACTGAAGTTAATGGGAGTCTTGATTTTAATGGGCTTTAGTTCAGAGTTTATTTGAGCACTTATACTTAAAATTAACTTTTCCTGGGAATTTGGATGAAAGCTGCACTTGCGGGAGATAGATTCTAATGACTGACGGAAAAAAGGTCAAACTTACACATGCAAAACCCATTTGGCTGAATAAGATTTGTGCATGCAAATTCAGTCATCTGTATGCACAAATGCTAGAATCTATCAGCATTGTTCATAGCTGATCAAAAAAATAAACAATTCACACAAAAAGTTTAAAAATATGGAGTTGATCCTGCTACAGAGGGTTAGAAACAGACTATTTTTGGTTTTAATCAAATTTAGGTCAAATTTTGAACAAAGGTGTTCAAACAAATGTGTTGAACAAATGGTTACTTAAATTTTTCATATATTAAAAATAGGTTTTTGGAAAGTGAAAAAAGTTGATAATGATTTTGATACCATTTTTTAATAGTGAAAAAAAAATGCCAAAAAATATTTAATTAAAAATGTTGTTTTTGAAAAAAGTCCATTACTCAACATTATCAACTTTTTTGTTGAAAGTATCCAGCCAGCCCTACTGTTTTTGTGGCTGTTCACTTGCTCAAATACTTGTGAAAAGTGAATTTTAAGTTTCAGTGCTCAAGTATTCACCAAAAGTGCACCTTGTGAATCAGCTGTAGACAGATTGTGAATGTCAGGCTATCTGGAGGGTCTCATGACTGTGAATGACAACCTCAGGCAGACTGTTACACTCCAGGGCACAAACCCCAAACTGGTTGTGAGCTCTATGCTTAGATTTCACCAACCAAGTATCAAATATGAACTCCTCAAGCACTAGAACAGCCTTAACATGGAGTTACAAATAGTCCCCTTGGGCACCTAGCTTGCCAGCCAGGCAAGCCTGCCTTTGTGATAGATGGTCCACTACTCCAAAAATCACAACACAAGTCTGGTTACTCTCAGTCCTAATGGACTAGTCACTGAGGTCGTTTGTGCCTCAAATCTCATACCAAAGACAATGCTTGTAGCCAATTCTATAAAAAACAAACTAAAGATTTATTAACTAGGAAAAAGAAATAAAAGACTTATATACAAGGTTAAATCAGATAAACATACAGACACAAATGACTTGCCATCTTAGGTTTCAAAAAGTAGTAGAAGCTGCTGTAATGTGCAAGCGCTATATGTCCTTTAGGTCTAATACAAGCTAAGCCCTTTGGGGATCCCTTGCTTATGCGTGGAAATATTGCCCTCTCCAAATTCCAAGCAGCATAGCGATAACAATTCCTTCTTGACAGGAACAACAAGGAGTCCAGTGGCACCTTAAAGACTATCAGATTTATTTGGGCATAAGCTTTCATGGGTAAAACACTTCGGACGGCTACCCCTCTGATTCTTGACAGGAATTTTTATTCCCTTCCCTGAGGTCAAACTGTGATGGGATGAGGGTTTGTGAGTGTCCCCTCTTCATGGGTGCGGGGGGGGAGGGGAGGGGGGAAGCAATCAACAAAGTCTTTTGTCCAATGATGTTCCACAATGGTTTGTCTGGTGTCTATAGGCCTTCTTTTGTTGGGCAGGAGATAACACCTCTTGGGTAAACTAGCATTTCACACTTCATAATGCTTCTCTCCTGTCTGAGGGGGAGGAGGGAGCAGGTCCCGTTTCATAGCAAACGCTTTTATAGTTATAGAGCAAAACATGTAAATATTACTTTATAACATAAGAGACAATTTTAAGTGAGGTTAATGCAGGCAGCAACTCACAAGCTTTTCATAAAGTCCAAATGCTAAACTCATCTCTAGAAATCTAATACCTATTTCAACATTACGAACGCACAGGTGAGCCAAGCTGGTTTCCAGCTATGCATTTGTCAGTGTTCAGTGAGGCCTAGGGGCCTTGGCATGTTGTCTGCCAGCATCACAGTACAATCTCATTGTTTAATCATTATTCAAAATTCATTAGGATTCGGGGCCTGATCCAACGCCAGTGAAATCAATGGGAGTCTTTTCATGACTGCAAGAGACTTTGGATCAGATAATCAGTGACTAATTCTTCGCATGCAAATCATTCAGAAAAAGTCTGTTGCAATTATTTGCAATTTGCACTGTGTTGATTAGTTACATTATTCACATGATATTGTTCTGTTCTTTGATATATCTAGTATGTTCATCAATACAGTAGGTGCATGCTACTTTGAAGTACCTAGAACATTCACTAGCACATAAGGTATTTTCTACCTGGATATACTTGGTCTATTCAGTAACTCAAGTAGTGTTTCTTTTTAAATTACTACTCTGAACCTTTCTGTGTGACAGGCACAAAAACAGATCAACTATCCAGGATATTTTTAGCACATTATGTATTTTTAAACTGTCTGGGAGAATGTTTTATCTCTGCTTAATAAGAGCTGATGTAATGAAAACTAATAAAACATTGTTTTAACAATATTTGCTAAGAGTCATTATGGAGGTGAGGGAATATATCTTGATTAAACTGCTAATATCCTTCTTTGACAGGGTGACAAGACTTGTAGATGGGGGGAAGCAGTAGATATGATATATCTCAATTTTAGTAAGGCTTTTGATACTGTCTCACATTATCTTCTCATAAGCAAACTTGGGAAATCTAGCCTAGACCAGGGTCGGCAGCCTTCGGCACGCAGCCTATCAGGGTAATTCGCTGGTGGGCCATGAGACATTTTGTTTACATTGACCATCCATAAGCACAGCCCCCCGTGACATCCCAGTGGCCACAATTCATGGTTCCTGGCCAATGGGAGCTGCGGGAAGCGGTGGCCAGCTCGTCCATGCAGCCCACAGCTTCCCGCAGCTCCCATTGGCTGGGAACGGTGAACTGCAGCCACTAGGAACTGTGGCAGGACGTGCCTGCAGATGGTCAGCGTAAACAAAATGTCTCACAGCCCAACAGTGGATTACCCTGATGGGCTGCGTGCCAAAGGTTGCTGACCCCTGGCCTAGACGAACCTACTATAAGATGGGTGCACAACTAGTTGACAAACAGTACCCAGGGAGTAGTTAACAATGGCTCGCTGTGAAGCTGGAAAGGTATATCAATTGGGGAGCTGCAGAGATCTGTCCTGAAATCAGTTCTATTCAATATCTTCATAAATGATTTGGACAATGGCACAGAGTTCACTTATAAAGCCTGTGGATGATATCAAGCTTGAAGGGGTTGCAAGTGCTTTGGAGGACAGGATTAGACTTCAAAAGGATTTTAACAAACTGGAGAAATGGTCTGAAATAAATAGGATGAAATTCAATAAGGACAAATGCAAAGTACTACACTTAGGAAGAAACAATCAATTACACAAATACAAAATGGCTGCCTAAGAAGGAATGCTGCAGAAAAGGATGTGGGGATTATAGTGGATCACAAACTAAATATGAGTCAACAATGTAATACTGCGGCAAAAAAAAGTAAACATAATTCTGCGATGTATTAGCAGGAGTGTTGTAAACAAGACATGAGAAGTAATTCTTCCACTCTATTCAGCACTGGTAAGGCCCCAAATGGAGTACCATGTCCAGTTCTAGTCACCACATTTCAAGAAAGATGTGGACAAATTGGAGAAAGTCCAGAGGAAAGCAACAAAAATGGTTAAAGGTCTAGAAAACATGACCTACAAGGAAACATTGAAAAAAGTGGGTTTGTTTAGTCTGGAGAAGAGAAGACTGAGGGGGGACATGATGACAGTCTTCAAGTATGTAAAAGGTTCTTATAAAGAGAAGGGTGATAAATTGTTCTTCTTATCCACTGAGGACAGGGCAAGAAGTTATGGGCTTAAACTGCAGCAAGGGAGACTTAGGTTATATGCTGGGAAAAACTTCCTAACTGCAAGAGTAATTAAGCGCTGGGACAAATTATCTAGAGAGGTCGTGGAATCTCCATTATTGGAGGTTTTGAAGAGCACATTTGTGAAACACCTGTTAGAGATGGTCTAGACAATATTTAGCCCTGCCTCAGTGCCTAGATAACCAATCGAGGTCCCTTGATTCTATCATTCTATTATGTCAAGCTTCACAATTATTTGTTTACTAGAACTTGCTCTTGCTCCATTCTTTCAATTTGATTTATTTAAATAACTATTTAATTTTTAAATTATTTTCAAATTCACTTATTACAGCTAAGATTTTCAAAAGGGACTCGTAGAGATGATTTTAAAATTTCTATTGATATTTTTCTCTTCAATGAAAAACGGTTTTTTGAATACCAATTTTTTGCAAACCCCCCCCCCATTCTATTTTTGTCAAAATGTGTCAGTTTTTGTCTGAAAACCAACCAACCAAAAACATGAAAATCAAAAACTATTTGTTTTCTGACATCCAAAAAACATTTTTTCCCCATTTCTGGGGGTGTAGGTTTTCACCAGGAACCCATAAAATTTTGACAAAACCTAAAAGGCTTTTGGGGATTTTGTTTTGTTTTTTTCAGAAAATCAAATATATTTCCTCACCAGCTCCAGGACTAGGGATTTTGGGTGCTTCGATTTCTGAGAATTGCAAGTACCCCACTAAATTGTCTTTACCCCGCATTTCGAAATTGTAAAAGGGACTGAGGCAAGGAAGTGGTGCAGCAAAGCAGTTTGAATACCTGAAATAAAGCATGTTATGGAAACCTGGATGGCACGATTATTTTTTCCTATAAAATTCAGAGACTGGACATTTTGTGAGGAGACTCAAGGCCAAAAAACAACTCCTTACCTGAAGTATACATTTTTTTTTACTATCAGATGAAAATTATTGCATCAAATTCGATTGCGACTCAGATGATATGCCAATAAGAAGTGGCTAGGAGAGGAAATCCCAGTTTATATGACTCACTGTTTTTGTGCAAATGTTAACTTTGGCTGGTGAGCATTTTTTCTTGTATCACTTTTCCAGATCTGAGAGGAATTATACAACGTCTAAGAGCAAGTTAGTCTGGCTGTATTGAACTGCAGCCTTTGGTTATTTAGATAACTTTTGTTTTTAACAATGTTTTGTCTATTTATTGTTTCTGAAACTGTAAGGAAAATGTATTTTCCCCATCATTCTAATCCCAATGATGGTGTATCGAATTCTGCACCACTGCACCACTGAAAAATTCAAATTTGATGCTGGCAAGAAGCTTAATGGTGAGTGACCAGGGCTTGCTTTGCTATGCTCAAAACAAAACAAAACAAAACCCTAGAAGTTGGCAGCTCAGCAATCTCTAGTTCCCAGTGTCTAATTAAACTTGAAACCCATCTAGTCTGAGAAGTTTACTTTGTCCCTGGGGATCCTTTGGTAGAAGAAATATTGATTGTCAAATGAGAGATTAACTCCAGTGCCCAAGAGTTTCCCTACCCTCTATAAAACTACTACTAAGGTCTGGTACCATGGAGACAAGCACCATGGACACACCTAAAGAGAGCTAGCTGGCCTAGTACATTTAAAAATAAATTGGACTGAGATTCAGAAAACAGCGGTTCTGCCACTGGTCTGCTGTGGGACCTTAAGCAACTCGTTTCACTTCAGTTTCCTCGTGTAAAACAGGGCTAATGATCCTCGGTGTGCTGAGACTAGTGCCTGTCATACTGACCAATAGTGTCTCCTTATGTTCCTTTTGTTCCCTCCTTATGTTGCCTCTGTTCTGCCTCGATAGATAGATAGATAGCAGGGACCATCTTTTTGTTCTGTGTTTGTAGAGTGCCTTACAGAATAAGGTCTTGTTCCATGACTGGGGCTACTAGGTGCTCTACTACTACTACTAATAATATAATGAATATAATAAATTGTCTTTCAAGATTAAATGACAATGGGCATGGCCAGAGCTAGTTTCTTAGAGGTGAAGGAGAATATTGCATTGCTCATTGGAGATGCCTCCAGATGCTCAAACAGTAAAGTTGATGGATTCAAAGAGAGTTCCGTCTAGTTGCCCTAGCTGGATGCCTGATGCCTGCAATACAGGAATTTGATGATGGCTACAGTAAATATGGACTCACAGATCTTTGAGAGAGTCATACATGAGTGTGCCCCATGGGGGAAAAGTTAGTTTTCAATAAGTCCAAGTATGTTAATGTGGATTGGTAGCAAAGTGGGCACTTAGTTTAAATACTATTTGAATTAGTAATACTAGACCTTTTTTTTCTGAAGGATCCCAAAGCATTTTTCTTACTGTGAACTTCATTCTCCTCTTGTCTACACTTGCGCAATTCAATTGAATTCAGTGGAGACAGACCAGTATGAAAATGAGGAAAGAGGGGAAATCAAGCCCTATGTATATAGGGATGACTTATCCACTACTGAAACGCAGCACCTTCTGAGATTCAACATACCACCATTTTAATAGCAACACTATGTAATAGCTCAAGACAGAAAAGCAGAAATAACTTTTCCAGTTGAAACTCCAGGCTGTATTTTAGGGAGGCAGAATATGAATAGCCAAGTTCAGATTTGGCCACTACACTGGGGCTAACACCCATGCTCTTGCAAAATGTGCCATGGGCTCTTGAATGACCACAAATGGTCAGGAGTTTGGTTTTGGCATCATATATTGACATATTTTCTCCATGAAGTCAACAGTCTTCTCCCCTGTGGTCCTTTCTTCCGCTCTCAGGAATAGCAACACTGCAGACTGACAGCTGTGATTTTGGTAGGCTCTACATCAGCAACATTTTTTTCTCTCCCTTTCGTTCTTTTACAAAACGGCTAAATTAAACGTTCAACAAGATAAGACGAGCTTGGTGCCTTGTAAAAGGCCCTGCTAGCATGGAATCTTGAACTGAACTGAGCAACCTTCCGCCGCTTAATCTGGTGACTGCAACTTGTTTTGCTATTAAGTTTAGGGTTGTTGAGGTTTTGTTTTTAAATGAGGCTCCTCACTTCCTACTGTTATTTGATCTGTAGGCTGCTGTGGCTCTCGTAGCTAGAAAGTTCCTGTTTCTTTGCACTTATCTTATCTTGGCTTTCTAATTTCCTCCATTAGGTGATGTCTGACACCTTATTTGCTCAAATCCTACAGTCTGTATACACACTGAGATTAAAATGACTCACTGCCCTCCTTTCTCCCCTCCCCCCCCCCCCCGCCATTTCTTCCAAACCTCCCTCCCTTCCCCCACACTGAGGGAGTGACTCTGTTTATGGTGTGCAATATGTGAAATGGAATAAAGGGAGCCTGGGGTGATGCGTTGGATAAAAAGTTCTTTGATGAGGATACTATACACAACAAGAAAATCACCCAGAGAGGAAAGTCTTATAAAAGTCCAGCCGAATCATGTATATTTAAATTCGCTTCGTGAAAACCGGTGATGACCAGAAGGATAGCCTGTCCCTTTAACAGGATTCTGTAGTGATCAGTCATGCCTTATTTGCTAAATTAAACTTCACTGCATACATGAAAAATCATTTTTCCAGTGTCCTCAGAAATACTTCTCACCGATCCATGGATCAGATCCTTGGTGGGTATAAACTGGTTTCAGTTACACAGTTGAAATCAATAAAGCTATCGTTGACTTGAGTTGGGTTATGTCATTTTACACCAGCTGAAGATTTGGACCCATACGTGCAAATGATGTTGGTGACTCTCTCATTGAAAGGTACTATTTTTTGGATACTTCCTAGCAGGAAGTGCAGTCTGACGATGTACCGTAGTTTGTGACACAGGAAATGCACAAGAAAGGCAAAAGGCTCTCAGAGTTGCTGGAAGGTCAGTTCTGTTTTCTCTTATATGGGTGGTGTTTGGTTAACTTAACACAAGAAACTTGCACTGTGGGTCCCCTTCCTCAGAACAGGGGAGGACTCTGGGTCATGAATTCTCCAGAGGTGGCTAAATGTGAAACAGAACTTTTGTGGATTCATCTCCCCCTGTTTACTATTTTGTGAGCACTGACTGAGTGAGGCACTGTCCTACAGGGTACTCAGCCACTACTCTGCATCCTGATTTCTCGAGCCAGCAAAAGCTGTGGGCGTTGTGCTGGCCAAATCCTCAGCCCCTGGGACAACAGGGGAGTGCCTTACATTGCTCAACTACAACTCTGGCCTACCAAAGAGCAGAAGTGATGCCATTTACTGACCCTGTCCACAGGCCTGCATTTTGTTACTGCATTCCAATTTGCAGTTATAATTCTCCCCCGAGAAGACAGAAAAATCTGAGGCCTCTTCCTTCCTGTAGCACAACGCTGGCCAATAGCCACTGTTTGCTAAGTACCAGTGTCTCAGTTGCAAGCGTGAATCTGGATTAACCACAGGATCTCCCCCTCTACCACTATCAATTGTTAACACAGTCACTATTCGTAAAGCTGCTGTCAATATTATTACTTATTATTTTCATATAAGAAGTTGGAAAAGAATATTATTTTGCTGATACAAAGCCATAGTCTGCCATCACTCACACAAGTGATTCAGGTCTCTAAGCAATGGCAAAATGTGAATCATTATCACTGCTCTGATGAGTTTGCAAATTAAAGGGCTAGTTTTCGGGCATCTTGCTCACATAATTATTCCAAATGAAATCCATGGGCCAAATTCCAATCTCAGTTGCACTGCCATATATCGGAAGTTTCCCAGGATTTATAACCAAAGAGATAACACATATGAGATGGGTAAGCAGGGACTGGTCTTTGACTTAGTGAAATAGGGTATGCTGGTCCTCTACAGTGGGTTTAAGTTCCAGTACTTCCCTCTTCCTCGTTCTGTCCAGAGGAATGTTGGGCATCATAGTTCCTGGGGTTGATGGGAGTTGCAGCTCCACCACACGGTATCTTGGGAACGGTTAGCCTGCATAAAAGTGACTCCACATCTTCTCAAAAGGGGAGACCCGAAGATTGAAAGGGCCTGAGCAACAGCTAGAGGAAAAGCTAAAGCCAGGTACAGAACAAATCTGGAAACCATCGTAATGGGTCAGCATTGCATGCTCTGTTACTCAGACAAATGGGAAAGTGGCAGAGGGGAAGCACAACAGATGAGGGGAAGGGCACAGTGCCCGGGTAGAGATAACCACATCAAGGATCTATGGACGAAATAGGTCTGAAGGAGGAGATGGAGAAAAGATGGCTGATGAGAAGCTTTGATTGCACCACTGAAGAAACAACACTGGAGGGCCAGAAATCAGCCATGGGGAGAACGGATAAAAAGACTTTCCTTGCAGCTACCATGCGGGTCCTGCTGGCTGGTACATGCAGAGTTGGAGAAAGCACTTAGTGTGTGAATAACAATTACCAGGTTCCTAACTGAAATGTGCAAAGTGGACAAGTAAAATGTAATTGTTTTATTGCAGGAAGGCAATCAGCATGAGTGAGTTGATGGATGGCTTGCTGTCTTCTGTGCTTTACTAGAGAACCCCAGAGACTCCAGGTTCGAAAGCCTGTCTTCGCACTTCCCACTTAACTTTTAGACGAGAAATAAAAATTGCCATTACTGCATTAAAAATGCACTTGGCCTGTGTTTATTCTCCTCCTGCAGTGCCCTTTTTTGTTTCTTTAGCAAAGAGCAAGGCTGTGAGTGTTCATAATTTTGGTCTTTTAAAATATTTTCACTCTGATATCAAGGGCAATAAAATGCTCTTCCGCAGAGAGAGATGGAAGCCTTGAGCCCCCATAAATCTCACTCGTACAAGGTCTGGACATGTTGGGCGGATGTCTTGGCTCTGAAATGACCTTTTGGCTCCTCCTCCTTGTCTTAGTTTTTAATTGGATCCCAGCATTGTCTGGGTGGATCCATGCCGTGCCCTGGCAGCTTGCCTGCAGACCCATTACTGGTTTGTAGATTAAAATAAAGGGAGCGAGTGAGAGAAAGAAAACAGCAAAACACTTCGTTCCAATTCAGGTGAAAATGTTCATCTAGTTGACTGTCAAGACAGCATGCCACGTACAGCGTGGAAGGGAAGAAAGTTATTTGTGTGTGCGTGCATGTGTATATATATAAATGATATAAATATATGTGTGTGTGTATGTTATATTCTCTAATTATCCCTGTGTGCCAGCCTCTAGGAGCGATCAAAAACCAGTGCCAAAACCTAAGCCTGCCCAGCCGTCATTCTTATGGGAAAGCACTGGGCACGGCCTCACTGTCATGCGATTGTCCAGCCACTTCCAACTCCTTTTCTTTTTAAACAGCTGTTCATACTCACAGAATGGTGTCTAGTGGTATTAGCCAGATCCCTGCTCTAAAGATTTGGGGGTTCGATTCACAGTGCTGTTATTGACTCAGTCTGCAGCTTTGGCCATGACACTTAAACTCTGCCGTAGTTTTCCTATCTTTAAAATGGGGGTAATGATACTTACCAATGTCAGAGGGATGCCGTGAGTCTTGCTTAATACTTGTAAAGTGATCTGAGATCCTTGGTTAAAAGGCAGTAAAAAAACAAAGCCTTATCCTAATAATCTGGAGATTATTCCACGGGCTATTAGACCTCGTGGTTAGGACATTTTCCCTGATACTATTCCCTCATTTTCTCTTGTATGATTCTATACTATTAAGCCTCTCTTGGACCACAATTATAACGTCCCCTCTTGGGAACACTGTGCTTGTTCCTGTGAATACACCAAAGGATGGAGCTTGGGAATGCTGTGTGTTATCTACTTGATACAAGGAGCTATAAAGATGTCAGTGCATAGCAACAAACTGAAGTAAGAAGGAAGGAAGAGCTCAGAGGCAGGTGTGTGTGTGTGTTGTCCAGTGGTTAGGGTGCTAGCCTGGGGGAGTAGGGAAACCTGGATTTAATTCCCTGCTTTACCACAGACTTCTCATGTGACCTTGGGTGAATCATTTAGTCTTTCTGTGTCTCAGTTCCCCACTGATAACAGCACTTCCCTACATCACAGGGGTGTTATGCAGAAAAATAGATTGTTAAGTGCTCTGCTATTACATCAATGTGGATCGCATAAGTTCTAGCGATAGAGAGGCTAGGCACCAATGAAAATGATAGTAAAAATATATTTGCTAATTATCCTTAATTTTTATTTGTGTTGAGAGTAAAGAAGCCAGTCCTGTGAGTTGGATTTAAACCTTCAAAATCTGCTGTACCATGGGAGAAGAATGCGACTTTATATTCCGGGGTTCCGAAAAGTTAGCAGAGAAAAAAAAAATAATAATGATGAGTCTTTTTTGTCCTCCCAGTGCAAAGCAATGTCTCAGCTGCTGCTAGGGACCTCCTCTGGCTGTAGTGTGATGGGCAAGATTTGTTCCTTAATGAGTGTTTTTGATTCCTAATCTGTGCTGGCAGATGTGCAAAATCAATGATGCATAAGGTGGACCTTCACAATGATAATTTCTGCAACCCTCCCTCTGTCTGATGAATATTTATGCATGTGAGTAATCTCGGTGATTTACAGGAGTAAGTGCTCACTAATTGGAATAAGGTACGTAGAACTGAGCACCTCAAACAGAATAGGGTTTATGAACTCACGAATGGGCATATTTTGCTGAAAAATTCGCCATGTTTCTTGATTATTTTGTTTAATAACGATCCCCTTTTCCAATTGAAGTGAATCCTTTCCCAAGCAACAATGAGAAAAAGGCAACTTGGAAATTTAAAATTCAGGATTTTATTTTATTCAGGATTTTTATATTCTCATGATTTCAGTTCTAGAAGAGCCATTTTCAAATCTTGGATATTTTTGCCATAAGAATATCCACCCATTTCCTCTAGTTCGGTTCGTTCTATGCAGTCATATTAACTCCTGAGCAATTCAAAAATCAAAAAATGGCCGCCAGTCTTTGGAAGTGGTTCTAGACAATGTAGGCTTGAACAAACCAGAATCATGTCACCAGGATTCATTGTCATCTGGTACCTTCTTGAAGGCAAGAGGGATAAGTGCAGAACATAAGTCTATGATACCGGCTCTATCCTGTCATAGCAAGTATCAAAGATAGTTCTCATATCTCTGAAGTGAAGAAATCCCAAATGTAGGGAAATAATTGAAAATGTGGCACATGGTAAATGACTGAGGAATCTAGAAATAACATAGAGAATTTATTTTTATGTCATGTTTTCCATAACTTCAGTTTTGTGATTTGGAATTTTTAATTAAAAAGATATATAATAATAATAGAAAGCTTGAAAACAGCAAATCTGTATGAGCCTGAGACAGTACTGCCACTCCCCAAAAGTTAGAAAAATGATGAGTCAGGCTCCCAAAAACGATGAGATTGGCTTAGAAATCATCAGCTCTTTTAAACAATTATAATTAGACCGTTTTTCCTTCAAAATACCTTCTGTTTTTTGTGCCTTTAAGGTCAAAGTTTCAACTTTTCTCTACAACCACGAGGATTAAATACTTACTTTAAAAATAAATAAATAAACACACTAATGAAAACTAAAACTAATCACAGGACTCCAGGAGTTTGGGTTTCAGGAAAAACAGCAAATATTACTGTACTCATGGTAAAATCAGGAGAGTTGACAACACTTCAGAGGTAACTTTCAGATTATAACCAGTGGAGATCTTCATAATAAAAGAACAGAAAGGCATAGGGGTGATGTGACCTACACCTGAGCTAGATTTCTCTGTTCAGGTGGAAGACATGCAGACTTAGGGTATGTCTATATTTCGAGCTGAGGATGTGATTCTGAGCTCAAGGAGACATATTTGGGCTGGCCCCATCAAGCTAGTGTATTAAAATTAGAGTTGTAGCCACAATGGTGCAAGAACAGGTGGGATTACCCACCGCAAATACATATCTAGTGTCTCAGATGGGCATGTACTCAGGGCAGCTAGCCCCTCCCACAACATAGACCATGCTAAAAGCAGAGTGTAGCCACAGCAGTATAACTCAATCAGCACTAGTGCGAATATTTCTCCTCGAGCTAGGAATGACACCTCCAGCCCAAAGTGAATGCATCTTATCCTTATTCTGATTCTATTATTATTCCAGTCATAGGACTTTTTGTAGTCCTATTGGAAGACAGCAGCCTTGACCGTGATGTCAATTATTTTCTGTGCTTTTTCATGAATGGTTACCTCCAATATCTTATGAGGACTGTTTCCTGATAAAGTCCCATCCAGAGTTCCTTAATAGATGCATCTTTATTCTGATTTCTGAAGCTTGTTTGAGAGCTACTAACTCACTCGGGTCAGTCTTGTATTTATTTGAGATTGTTTATGCTGGGCAAACTCCTTGGAGACAGACAGCAAATTCCTCTGAGATCTTGTGGCCAGATCAATTTGTAGAACTGTTTCCATGTTTTCTGATGCAATCGAGTGTAACGATGTTGTAGCCCAGTAAACATGGAAATGGAGCAAAGAAAACATTTCTCAGTCAACTTCCTAAAAGTACGGTTCTGGTTGGGGAGAGATTTGATTTTTATTCCAGGAGGCCTTTCAAGCCCTCACCACTTTCCAAAACGACTCAGATTTTTCTTCATCTTACACTTCACTAGCCTGACACACAGTAAGTATTATGCATTTAAATGTATATATTCATGGGTGGAGCAATGCCAAGCCTGGTTGGAAGCAAATTTGGTATTTGGCAAACTGGACAGACCTTTTACATTAAGGGGAATCTTGATAAGAGCTACCTTAAATTGCCTTTGTGTGTATATGTTTCAATCTATATGCAGCTTTTTTTTTTCCTGTAGGAAACAATAGCTGCACTTTTTTCCCCTCTGTCTTGAGCTTGTCACAAATAGGGCTCAGCTTCCAACCAGAAGTTCAGGAGACAAGAAGTTCATACTGACATTTTCATTTGAAAGATCAAGAACCAAACGGGCCACGAAACTTCTTTTGTGTCTGGGTTAACGAGCATTCATGAGGAGGGTGCAACATTAATCTGCGCAGTTCCCACCTAGGCCTTTCCTGTCCTACACAATTTCAGACTCCCAGGTTGTCAATCAGGCAATCCTGCCTTTCCAAATGTCATTTGCACAGCGAATTGTTCAGAAACACATATGCATTTGTATAGGGTTACCATATTTCAACAATCAAAAAAGGGGCCGGGAGGAGCCCCGCCCTAGCCCCGCCCCCCGTCCTGCCCTAGCCCCGCCCCTGCCCCTTCCACTCCCTCCCACTTCCCGCCCCCTCAGAACTCCCAACCCTCCCCCCCACTCCTTGTCCCCTGACTGCCCCCTCCTGGGACCCCTGCCCCTAACTGCCCCCCAGGACTCCACCCCCTACCTAAGCCTCCCTGCTCCTTGTCCCCTGACTGCCCTCTCCTGAGACCTTCCCCCTAGGACCCTACCCCCTACCTGTCCCCTGACTGCCCCAACCCTTATCCACACCCCTACCCCCTGACAGCCCCCCCCCCC
>NC_048311.1:31228785-31260367 GCF_013100865.1 Trachemys scripta elegans
AAGTTTGCAGATGACACTAAACTAGGAGGCGTGGTAGATACACTAGAGGGTAGGAATCAGATACAGACGGACCTAGACAAATTAGAGAATTGGGCCAAAAAAAACCTGATGAGATTCAACAAGGACAAGTGCAGAGTCCTGCACTTAGGACCGAAGAATCCCATGCACTGCTACAGACTAGGGACCGAATGGCTAGGTAGCAATTCTGCAGAAAAGGACTTAGGGGTCACAGTGGACGAGAAGCTGGATATGAGTCAACAGTGTGCTCTTGTTGCCAAGAAGGCTAACGGCATTTTGGGCTGTATAAGTAGGGGCATTGCCAGTAGATCGAGGAACGTGATCGTTCCCCTTTATTCGACATTGGTAAGGCCTCATCTAGAGTACTGTGTCCAGTTTTGGGCCCCAGACTACAAGAAGGATGTGGAAAAATTGGAAAGAGTCCAGCGGAGGGCAACAAAAATTATTAGGGGTCTGAAGCACATGACTTATAAGGAGAGGCTGAGGGAACTGGGATTGTTTAGTCTCCAGAAGAGAAGAATGAGGGGGGATTTGATAGCAGCCTTCAACTTCCAGAAGGGGGGTTCCAAAGAGGATGGAGCTCGGCTATTCTCAGTGGTTGCAGATGACAGAATAAGGAGCAATGGTCTTAAGTTGCAGCGTGGGAGGTCTAGGTTGGATATTAGGAAACACTATTTCACTAGGAGGGTGATAAAGCACTAGAATGCGTTACCTAGGGAGGTGGTGGAATCTCCTTCCTTGGAGGTTTTTAAGGCCCGGCTTGACAAAGCCCTGGCTGGGAATATTTAGTTGGGAATTGGTCCTGCTTTGAGCAGGGAGTTGGACTAGATGACCTCCTAAGGTCCCTTCCAACCCTGATATTCTAAGAGTAAATCCAGAGATAGTCTGCAGCATTCCGCAGAGAAATCATCGTCTGCATCCCATTATGTCAGATTTTACGCAGTGTATCAAAGATAATGCCATGCTCATGACAGCCCGGGAGACTGAGGGGGGATATGATTGCTCTCTTTAAATATATCAGAGGGATAAATACAAGGGAGGGAGAGGAATTATTCCAGTTTAGTACTAATGTGGACACGAGAACGAATGGATATAAACTGGCCGTGGGGAAGTTTAGGCTTGAAATTAAACAAAGGTTTCTGACTGTCAGAGGGGTGAAATATTGGAACA
Organism: Trachemys scripta elegans; assembly: GCF_013100865.1. Classification (NCBI taxonomy): domain Eukaryota; kingdom Metazoa; phylum Chordata; order Testudines; family Emydidae; genus Trachemys; species Trachemys scripta. Next base: position 31,229,974 of record NC_048311.1, read on the forward strand.
GCCTTCCGAGGGAAACGGTGGGGGCGAAGGACTTGACTGGTTTTAAGATTAAGTTAGATAATTTTATGGAGGGAATGGTTTAATGGAAAAACATGATTTTATCCAAGGAATACTGAGCCATGGCAGGTAAATAGCATAATGGGTAACAAGGGTCAGGCTGGAGACTCTTGCCTACATGCTCGGGGTTTTACTGATCGCCATATTTGGGGTCCTCCAGGGTAGATTGGCAGAGGCCCTGGAGGTTTTTCGCCTTCCTCCGCAGCATGGGGCAGGGATCGCTGGCAGGAGGGTTCTCTGGCAATTGAAGTCACCGAGCCTCAGGACTTGGGGACTTCAACAGCAGAGTCAAGGGAAGGGGTAGGGACGGCTTTGTGGCCTGCAGCATGCAGGGGGTCAGACCAGATGATCATAATGGTCCCTTCTGACCTTAAAGTCTATGAGTCTATGAGACTGAGGTCCTTTATTATTATTCATAGACCACAGACAGCCGGAGTGCTGGAAGTGCAAGACCCCCCAGTGTTGCCCAGCCGATGTTCCTCAGCTATTATTCATTTGTATTATGATAGCATCTAAGAGGTCTAAAGTCCTGGACCAGGACCAGATTGTGGTAGGCGTTGTATAAACACAGAACAAAGAGTCTCTGCCTCAGAGAGCTTACAATTTAAGTACAAGACAAGAACCAACAGATGGCTAGACGGGCCGACAGGGGAGTACAAGGAAACACTCAGACAATAGAATTGGAGGCGCCACTTCTAGAGTAGATACCCAATTCAGGCCTGGGTCTCTTCTGCCGAGATTGCCTCCAGCGGGCCAGTTGGTGCCGGTTGCATTGATGTGCGTTTGAGATGTGGATGCCTGTTCTCTAGGAGTACGACTGAGACCTGCAGTGATTATTGCACACAGAACACTGATTGGATGGCAACAATTTCAGGTCTCTACTGACCCTGAGTTTCATTTTCAAAATTTCTTTGGGGTGGAGGAGAGGGGGAATCCAAATCCGTGTCTGGATCTTAATTATATAGCCAAGGGCCGTCTTTCTATCTATATCAATAACTAAAGCTACCAGGACCCAACAGAAAACATCTCAGACACACACACTTTGCTTGGGAGGGGAATCATTTTCCTTTTCCTAGATGGAGTTTTGTGGGACAGGATTATCCATCCCTCGTTTTCAACTGACAAGAAACTTGGCTTGCCAACTCCAGGTGTTGCGGAACACAGGCGTGCAAGCTGCCAAACCGAACGAGCGAGTCTTTATGCAAAGAAGGCTATACAAGGAGACATCAGCTTGGGTTACCTTCCAAGAGCTTCCAAACCACAGACTCACGCTCCAACTTTACATCCAGCCAAGATGGATTTCAGTTTTCCATTTTATCAGCTTGTCATCTTGTCTAAATACACTGCACCTAACGCCATAAATTAAGAGACAGCTAAGCTCAGGAGTTTTGCATCTTTCCTTGGAAAAGCCTTCTTCGTTGCTTTTCTACAGTTGTTTTCATGAACAGTCAGCAGGGTGGGAGATCACGCCAGATGTCAAGTCTTGAGTGCGATGTAGCATGTTGATATCACTCTCCCTTGAATCCAGCAGATGCCAAGGACTGAAAGAACACAGAGACTGAACTCTCCTCTCATCCACACAGACACTTCCCCCTTCTAGAATGAGGTCAGGGCACAAAGATGCAATGAGGAAAGTGTGCAAAAAGCTTGTGCATTCTCTCTAATGCAGCTCTTCTCTCATTAAGCCAATAAATAAGAGGAATTCCGTCTCCACAGCCTGGCACCTCGCACAAGCACTCAAACCGTACGTTGTAGTGTGAAAGGCAGAGTCGGTCAGAAGTGCAAGTGACTGATCCACTATCAGAGCCCCAATACAAACATGGTCTTTTTATTGACAGCAGACCTAAATAGACAGTGCGGGGTTGTTTATGTAGGGTTGGACTCCACACACCCCTTACAAGAAACCTGGAAGGGGAAACAATTCCCACAATGAACGAATGGCTTCCACTCACCTTCCTTTTCTGAACTCCCGAGCCGATCTCAATGAGATTCACAGCGCTGGCCGTCCGACGTTCTGAAAAAATGGGATTAGCTTTACAGACAGATATGCAGACATGGGGTAATGTTTTCAAAAGCATGTGGGTGCCTAAATCATTTCAGAACATGGACCTTGGGCTCATAATTCACTTGGACACTTTGGAAAATGGGTCCCTCCCTATCTTGAGGAGCTTTCCAATTCAGATAACAGAGGCTAGATTGTTCCTATCTGCTCAGTCACTAGCCTCTTTTGCTCTAAAATCTGGCAAAGGGCGATTTGTCCTTGTGAATGTTATTTGGATCACCAGGCTGAATGAAGCTACGGACACACATCAAGCGACCGGGCTCACTTTTATTACAGAATTAGGGCCCAACCTTGCTTCTGTTGAAGTCAGTGGTCAAACATCCCTTGGTTTCCATTCACAAAGGTGGCGATACACATAGCATCCTATCCATAGCCCACCGGAGTCAGACTTCCACGGACTTCAAAGGGCATTGGATCCCGCTCATAATGAACTGCAGCTACTGAAGTCTTCTGGATGCCTTGGGAAAACATCTGTTCAGAGAGGATTGTGTTTCTCCAACATGTTCTCTGCAGTTCCCCCTCCTGAGAATTCAAGGACCACTGTGCCAGACGACTTCATCTGCTCCCATCGCTCACATGCCCGGTCTGCTGGCCCTGCTCCATGACAGCAGATGCTCCTTCAGTGAGAATGCCAGAACTAGGGCCCTACCACATTCACGGCCATAAAAAAGGAGTCGTGGGCCGTGAAATCTGGTCTCCCCCCTGTGAATTACCCTATACTATACAGATTTCATGCGGGAAGCATTTCTCAATTTGTGGGTCCTGACCCAAAAGGGAGTTGTGGAGGGGCAGGGGTGGAAAGGTTATTTTAGGGGGGGCATGGTATTTCCACCCTTATTTCTGCGCTGCTGCCTTCAGAGCTGGGCGGCCGGAGAGCGGCAGCTGCTGGCCAGGCGCCCAGCTCTGCAGGCAGTGGCGCAGAAGTAAGGGTGGCAATACCAGACCAGGCCATCCTTACTTCTGCGCTGCTGCTGGTGGCGGCACTGCCTTCCGAGCTGGGCTCCCAGCCAGCAGCCGCCGCTCTCCAGCTGCCCAGCTCGGAAGGCAGCGCCGCCACCAGCAGCAGCACAAAAGTAAGGGTAGAAGTACCGCAACACCCCACTACAATAATCTTGTGACTCCTCCCAACTCCTTTTTGGGTCAGGACCCCTACACTTTCAACACCGTGACATTTCGGATTGAAATAGCTGAAATCACGAAATGAACGATTTTTAAAATCCTATGACCGTGAAATTGACCAAAATGGACCCTGAATTTGGTAGGGCCCCAGCTATATCCAGAGGATTAGGGCCCAGGGCTAATGAGATGCACATGGTCTCTCCGCAGGAGCAAACCAGCTCGTTCTACAGAACCCGTCTTCCCTACCCCCCAGCAGTGACCCTCTCCATCCCCAAATATTTTACCCCTCTGTGGCCTTCAGGGGGACTTGGTGGCTGCTCTCTTCTAGCTATGCCCGGATCACCTGAGGAACTAGCCCCCTAACATCCACGTGCGTCATACAGGGACCAGAGGGCAGACTTCTCCCCTGCTCTTCCCCTGCCCCCCAAACACACACACCCCCAATAGGCAGAAAAGAAAAACACATACTTCCTTCCTGCCACTGGCAGCTCCAAGGCTAACATCAGGGGCACATATCGCCACAAAGCTTCCAGCACCCAGGCTCTAGCAAAGAACGGAGGGATGGGAGTGGGATATGGACATCCAGACCCTGAAACAGAGGTTCCCCTGAGCGTGCGAGGCCAACTGCACGAACAGCATTGCCCCAGGCCAGCAGGTGTTCATGGATCTGGGCTGACATTTGCCAGTTTAGCTGGGACTCGCCAGGACTTAGGACGGATCTGGGTTCTAGCGGAGTATTTTGCCCAGATGTTGTCACTCCAGTTGGGGAACAAGCAGAGTGTGAACTGCGTGAAGAGTCAAAGACTGGCTGGAGTCTTCTTTTCCTGGCAAGACTGAGCTCAAATGGGTGTGGGAGGGGGAAAAGGGAGAGTGTCTTTTTCCACCCACCAGTGCTGCCTTTTTATAACAATTACAGGGGCCTCCAGGGCTTTCACACCCAGTCACCTGGGCGTCCTTGTGTTCTTAACAACTTAATTTGTTTAATGACTCGGGAGGCCCTCAGGCCCCCTCAAGCTTGTTGTCTGGAGACGGTTCCCTGGTCTCCAAAGGATTTTTAACAGCAGCACAGAAAACCACAGCCCCCACAGCCAGAAAAATGATGGAGAGGTTTCAACACCACGATCAAGAGGAGTTTAAAAATTTCTCCCTCAAAGAACAGGGACCTTTCAAGCACCAATGAAAGGAGAGGGACCTAATATTTATGCATGCTCTCTCATGGTGAAGGACCTCAAAAAGCTTTGTGGACTATATACCGATATGGATTGTTCATATGCCACTAACAGGCAGCCACCTCTGGGGTGGAACGCAGCAGCTGTTTTACCATGCAGCACCACTCCATGACTTTTTATGAATGACAGGGAAGAAGAAACGTGGAGGGAGCCCACTTTGTCCGCCTCAAAGTCCTTAAGATTCACCTCTTACGGTGCCAGCTGAGAACGGGTAGGCCTGGAGCAACCTCTGAGTAGAGAGAACTGAAAAAAGGAATCTGTCTCTCATGGGAAATTCCAATATTTCAACCTCTGTTTTCATTCCAAATCAGGCTAAAAAGCTGTAAAAATCGGAACCATTCAGATTTGGAAATGTCGAAACGTTCTGTTCATGTTGGGTTGGGTCAATGTTAACCCACTCGAGCGCCTCCTAGGGGTCACAGTTCAGGTACCTCATGCGCTCACCTGCAGGCTGGGCTCCCCAGTGGAACTACATCTCCCAGGTTTGCACTACAGTCTTTCCCTTTGGCTGAGTGCCGTGGTGTATCATGGGAGATACTGAACGGTTAAGTGACTTTCCTGAGGTAACGGCATATAAACGGCAAAGCTAGGAAAATCTAGTTCCTCAGCATTAGAATTCAGGACAGTCACCTTCCTCCCGCCCCAGTTCTTTAGAGCATAAATTTTTCTTTAGGACCTAATCTTCCCTTGGCTCCTGAGGACAGTTTTACACAGGGGAAATTCTGCCTCTGTTTTAGTGTAAGGAGCACAGACCTGGGCCGTTTTCTTCCCTAATTTTTCATAAATGATTTTTGGAGAGGGAGGTGTTGGTTTTTGCTTTGGGCACAGTAAAACAATTGTGTAAGAAGATGGTGGGGAAGGCATCTGTCGGGCTTTGTAATCGTTTCACTGTTCATGTAAGAACATGAGAATGTAATATATGAGAGTGATTCAAACAACTCCTCCATGTTATCCAGTGCCGGTAATACGCAAGAGCTTTTCAGTTATTATTGGGGTTTTGTAAAATTACATTAAAATGTTTCATTTAGACTCGCTGTTTCCTGTTCTCTAATATCCCCCTGTAGAAATAGAAACCACGAGGACAAATGCCAGAAATCCCAATAGGGTATTCACCAAAATCACACCCAGAATTCCCCCTCTTCCCTTCCAAGAAGGATGGCACCTTTCACTGTTGAACCTTCCCACGAAAAGAAGCCATTCAGATACCCCGGCCAGAGCTGTGCGGAGAAGAGAAATTCCATTGCACTAAGGATTTCAAGATTTCAAAAACTGTCTTTGTTCCAATTCAAAATAAAATGCATAAATAAATAAATGAAATCAAAGTTCTGTGCAAAAGAAAATTCTGCAAAAAAATCATGTCAATTTGATGAAAATGTTTTGTTTTGATTGAGACTTTATGTCGTACGATATTATAATACATGACACGAAATGAAAAGCAATTCAAAACAAAAAGTAGTTTTGTTCTGCAAATGTCAAAACGGGACATTTCAACATTGTCAGAACACTCCTTCCCCACCCCCCAGAAATGAAATTTTGGCAAAAATCAACATGATTTCGAAGCATTTAGATTTCGACGGAACAGTGTTTTCTGACAGAAAACTGTTCTGACCGCATGGTGCCCAACAGCTCTAACCATGGTATAAAAGGTCAATGGATCTCACACACACACCTTGCAAAAACATTCAACCAGGGACAGCAGCAGTGAGCAAAATCCTTCAGAAGGGAATTGCCCAGTAATGTCTGCAATGGCTCAGAGAGCAGGGCCGATGTGGTGCAATCTCACTGGCTTCTCTCTCTAGTACAGTCTAAGCCCAAGACAAACACCGGCAGGGTAGACTCAGTTCTTCACTGCTCCAAGGTGAGTGCAAGGTAACGTAGGGTCAAGGGCAGCTCAGCAGAAAGGGAGGTGAAGGGAGATCAGACGAGACCCCAACACTAAGGTCCTATCTGCACCGACATTAAGGCCTACATTTTCAGAAGGCCGGTCTCCCTTGGCACCCACAATATTTTCACCTGGAAGGACACAAATATCATGCCTGCAGACAGAGAATCTGGAGCTCATCATTGCTGGAAATTTGAAGACCCCATGACACTTGATATCAGAAAAAAGCAGCGTCCTGAGCCAACAACTCCCTTCTCTTCCCGCGCGGCTCACCGACCTCCACTCCAGAAGTGGGCACATTTCTGTGGAGCAGTATGCAGAAGAGCGTTGCAATGCACTCTGGGATGAAAAGCGCTAGAGAAACGGTGAGGGGATATCATCTCCCCCCAAAAGACTCAGAAATCTGCAATCAAGGAGCTGAACTGTACCTTTGCTCTTGCCTTAGGAGCCAGCAAGTGTGTGAGAGAGTCTTGATTTTAATTGCAACCAAGTTGCCAAGTATAACAAAGTACCCATAAAAAGAATAGAAGTCATTTTGTGTTAAGGTTCTTTTTTCTCCTAAAGGGGGGGAGGGGAGGGCCAAGGAAGGGAGGTGAAATCAGTGTTTCTTTGTATGCGGTGACTCAGGTGCTACAATCTACCCTGGGTGCGCGTCCTGCATGCCCCAGTAATTTTTTGTGCTACGTTCTGTTTTATGGCATCAGCTATAATAATGGGATTATTGTTCGGTTGCGTGCAAAGCTCTCGCCTGGGGTTTCTGGTCCCCGCCCACTCCCTAGAAACCACAACCGTGTTCGGCTGCACCTTCTCTCCCCGCTCCTCCTCTCCACCCCCCTGCTTTGCAGGTAAACATTGGGCGTCCACACGCAATCCCTGCGAAAGGAGGCCCTGCCCCAGTTCTCACTCGCACAGAGGCGGCCTTGGGCGATAGCATCGCCCCCAGCATTCCTGAACCCTGACTCAGCAATAAGCGCCGTGAAGCAACGTGCTTTACCTGGCTCAGCTGACGCAGCCTCATTTGCTCTCTCCTCCCCCCGCTCTTTCTTCCCTCCTGTGCCAGAACGGACAAGGACGGGTAGGAGAGCCATGCCTGCCGCAGGCAGTGGAGGAAAGTCACCCAGGAGAGCGGAGTGAGGGGAGAGAGCTCAGGAACTCTGCCCTCCGGCCTATGACTGGAGCCGGGAAGTAACACGTAGTCTCTTCCCAGGGCCGTGTGTCCTTTAGCATGACCCCGTGTCTCCCGGCGCCTTCCTGGTCTCCTCAGAAACCAAACATTCAGCACACAACATTCGCTTGCCCAAGTTTTCGGGCACCTAAAAGGAACGACTCCGCCAAAGTCAGAGACAGGGGCCGCAGCTGGCAACAGTTCCGAGGCAGATGCAGAAAGCTTCCCCAAAGCATGGATGGAAGAAGTGCCCCGGTTCCATTTGATTTGGTTGGGGATTGGTCCTGCTTTGAGCAGGGGGTGGGACTAGATGACCTTCTGAGGTCCCCTCCAACCCTGATATTCTAGGATTCTAGGATTCATCTCTAGCAAAACACGGGCACAGCCGAGGCGGCATGCTGCAGGAGCCTGGATCCGTGAGTGCTTCACTGAAACCAAAACTGCATCTTCTGCTAACTACAGATCAGTGCCGGGAGCTGGACAGACAAGGAAGGAAGGAGACAGTTTCTGCCCCAGAGAGCTCACAGAGACGCAACAAGAAAACAGCACAGTCAACCCAAAGCATTCAAACGTTGTCAGTCAGCCTCCCACAAAAACTGTGAAATTGGCTTAAAAATCAAGAGGTTTTAAGAACAGTATATTTACAGTTTTTTGCATTTACGTTTTTAGCCTTTAGGTCACATTTTCAAGCTGCTCTGCACAACCGGGAGAGCTAGAAACACACTTATTTTTGTAAAAGGAACTGAGATTCCAGCGTATTCACAGGATTCCAGGAATTTGAGGAAACGCACCAAATACTGAAAGGCTCGCAATAAAATGGCGACCGTTGGCAACAGAGGGGAAATGTGGCTTGAACTTTCTTTGGGCTTTCAGGATTCCGCACTGCTCCAGGGACTGACACCCTGAGGGCTGCCCACAAGGTGCTCTGTCGCCCAGAGCCACCCCATAGAGCTATGCCCGGTTGTCCTGCCTGTTCCTGCTCCCGACACACCCCTGCACATGAGCTTGCCATGTAGAGGGCGGGGCAGAGCCATCTTTCGTGGCCTGGCACATGGGCTGAGCTGGGGGAAATTCTTCCAGGCCAGAGCCAGGCGAGGGGAGAGCAGAATCCCCAAACAGAAGGAAACATGCGAGTGCAGAGGGGGTGGGTTGGAAGAAGGGAGTTTAGCTGAAAAGCAGACTCCTATGCTTGTCATTTGCCTACCCAATCCTGGGTGGTAACGATCTGTAGTCACCAAGGTACAAGTAGGCGTTAAGGAAGACTTTAAAAGAGGCTACTGGGACAGCTGTATGAGTTTTCCCCATGCTATTATGATAGGCATGGGGGGGAATGTGGAGGTGCTTGAGGGAGAAGCAAGCAGGCTGTGATCAAGACTGTGTCAAAGACAGAACATTGGTGGGGTCGATGGCTCAATAAATTAGATCTGTTAACAGGTCTTCATTTGAAATTGGACTGGACGTCAGGAAAAGCAGGTTGTGTGTGCACGCGTTCTGCCATTCCTGGAGATGCCCCGACGGTGAAAGTGCAGAGGCGGTTCAGGCCAGTGCAGCTCACACTTTCCCATGAGTCACCCCTTTGTCGGAAGCAAATTGCCAGTAGGCCACCAAATTGCCCTCTTGTCCCCAAAGCAGTTCTGGCAGCCCAACCCGGGCACATCTTGGTGCGTGAGAAACAGCTGCTTTCCTTTCCATGGTCCCAGCCTGAAATAATCCCCTCAGTGACCTAATCCAGAGATAAATACATTTACAATGCAGAACACCTGAGCTATCAGCACTACCTCAATACATCACTTAGTCATAAACCCAGCATGGCTATTGTCTCGCGGCAGTAATTGTGTTTGCAGAGGAGTTTCCCAACGAGCTTGCAGGCTGTATGCCTACCAATTATTAACTCTTGGTACCCCATAAAGTGTCAATCACCATCCAAAAGGGAAATGTCTCTTTAGTTCGGCTTCTAAAAATAAGCACAGGTTAAACAGATAAATACCAACGCTTGCACTTCTCTAGCACCTTTCATTCCGGATGTTCTCAACGGGCTACACGAATCCTACAGACTCTCTCTATGCCCATGCACGCACGCACGCATTATATAATACCGACGAATGAGTCACTTTAACCACTGCTGAAATGCAGCCATCTCCGAGGGGAACGTGGGAGCTGTTCAGCAGCATCCAGCAAGATTTAGGGATGGGACACCAAAGAGGGAATTCAGGAAGGGGAAATGTACTGGAAGCTACCTGAATTCAGGGAATTTGGTCAGGATGTCAGGGGACAAATTCTGATCATAGTTACACTGATGTAAATGCACTAATTTAATTGCCTTCAGTGGAGTTACTAGGGAGCTGTATCAGTGTACCAGAGATAACTTGGCCTGGGGCATTGGTGCATGCTACACGTACATTATTAATAGCTTGAGTGCAAACTATTCCTCTGAATGTTTCCATCGAGTTTAAGGCCAGATGGGACCATTAGATCATCTGGGCTGACCTCCTGTATATCACAGGCCATTAATTTTTACCCAGATACTGCTATATTAAGCCCAAGGACTTCAGTTAGACTAAAGCATTTCAATCCTCAGGAGACCAAAGGGGGAAGAGAACAGGAGAGACCAAAATGCCACCAATGCCCAAGGCCCCTGAAATGACTGTTAATGTTGTCCATATAAGGAAATATGAACAGCTGACAAGTTTTGTCTTTAAATTTGCTTTCCTTTTCCCATAAACCATTATACCGATTGTGATGTTTTTAGAAACAACATTTCCTTTTACTGGGGAAAAAATGCATGAAAGCTTCCCAAAGTCTAAAAGGTTAACCACGGCCAACTGTTTTTGCATAGGATTATAAAACCAAAATCAGAGTAATCAGAACGGAAACCAATGGAGAAATCTGCATATCAGATTTAACTAATAAAGTTATAAAAATCTACACTGGATCCATCAACACATACTTATTCATAAAAACTTAAGATACTGCTGCAATGAAAGTCAATGGGAGTTTTGCCATAAACTTCTGCGGGAGCCAGCCCTTAATTTTTGAAAAAGAGGACCACAAATTAGATCTATTTCCACAGTCAGAGGGCTGCCAAAACTACCAAATGTAAGAGAATCCCAACGTTTTCATTTTGTGATTGCACAGTATGTATTGGGAATAAAAGGGGGCAACAACCTGACTTACTACCTGGATACAGAAAACACAATGAGTTTTCTTTGTGAAACCTTTTTTGAGGAGTGAGTGTTTCAGAGATACAAGTGAAAGGCTGACAAGCTAGTACTAATATCCATGAGGAATTGCAAGGGATTTAGATAGTTGTTTAGTTGAGACTATGAAAAACATGCAAGTCTCCTCTTTGTTAATATAGAATTGCAAACCCTAAATGCTACAAAATCATGAATCAGGCCCCCCAAAATCAGGAGAATTTTTTAAAAGGTAATAAATGTGGGAGATCTTTTTCTTAGTATCCTGAGGTCACATTTGCAAGCTTTTGTCTGCAACCATCAGTATTAGAAATTTACTATATATATATTTTTTTTTTTAATGAAGACCGAGGTTCTCAGGTATTCATATAAATCTGGGGCTTTAAGCCAAACATAAAACATTGCAAGACTAGCAATAAAATCACAAGAGTTGGCCACACTGTTACTAAGAGCGTTTTTGCCTGCTATTAGTTTACTTCTTGCTTATAAAGAGGTGTATTTGTTAGGGAAAGAGGAAAGCATAGTTGTTAGGAAATGTTTGCATACAGTGGTTGCTTCTTATTAAACAGTCAACATTCATCAACAGTTCCTTTGGGAACGGATCCAACTCACTGATCTTCACTGAATCAATGGAATGACATCCATTAATTTCAACGGGCTTTGCATCAAGTCCCTGTTGACCTTTCTCGACGCGCAGAGAAACACTGCAGTGTCTTCAAGAGACCAACATGGAGTAAATGTTGGTAACATGCTGGCTGTTTAAGGAGGACCACTGGAGTGGAAATGAGCAACCAGAATGCAATATGTGAGAGATCAAGAGTAAGGAGTCTCTGACCAAGGAGAAATTGCAAGCATAAAAAAAATAAAAGATGCTTAATCCTTGATTTTTCAGAAAATCTGCCGGTGAGTTGCATGCACAATAACTCAGTGGGTACAAAAACTAACTGCTCACACTCTGAGAAATAATTCTCATTGGCACGAAACGCCACGACTGCACATCTGATGGTAATTGTATGTTCTGTGGTTTCCTTTTGCTCCCATCACTCAATCCTTAATTGTGTGCCTAACCTGGCTGAAATGGAAATATCCTCTCCCCCCTGTGGACAAGGCCTACATGCTTACTCAACTCTCTTATATGCCATATGCCTCATTACGTAATTTGAGTGGTGCAGGGGCCTTGCATTGGCTTTCTGCAAAGTGGCAAATTCCATCCTCTTTCAATACCTGGCCCCTCTTGATTGTAATGGGCACTCAGATGTGTGTGCCATGCTAAAGACAAGAAAGGACAATGAAGTGAGAGGATGATCCAGTGGTTAGGGTGTAGTCTGGAACTTTGGAGGCTCCGGGTCATTTCATGCACTGCCACAGACTTTTGGCAAGTCCCTAACAATCAGATTTTTTTAAAGGTATTTAGTAGGGCTGTCAAGCGATTAAAAAAATGAATCAAGATTAATAGCACTGTTAAACAATAATACAATACTATTTATATAAATATTGTTGTTTTCCGACATTTTCAAATATCTTGATTTAAATTACAACAAGAATACAAAGTGTACAGTGCTCACTTTATATTTATTTTTGTTATAAATATTTGCACTGTGAAAACAAAAGAAATAGTATTTTTCAATTCACTTAATACAAGTACTGTAGTGCAATCTCTTTATCATGGAAGTTGAACTTACAAATGTTGAATTATGTACAAAGAATAACTGCATTGAAAAATAAAACAATGTAAAACTTTAGAGCCTACAAGTCCACTCAGTTCTACTTCTTGTTAAGCCAATCACTCAGACAAACAAGTTTGTTTACATTTGCAGGAGATAATGCTGCCTGCTTCTTATTTACCTGAATGTCACCTGAAAGTGAGAATAGGCATTCGCATGGCACTGTTATAGCTGGCGTTGCAAGATATTACATACCAGATGCGCTAAAGATTCATATGTCCCTTCAAGCTTCAACCACTATTCCAGGGGACATGCATCCATGCTGATGATGTGTTCTGCTCGATAACGATCCAAAGCAGTGTAGACCAACTCATGTTCACTTTCATCATCTGAGTCAGATGCCACCAGCAGAAGGTTGATTTTTTTTTTTTTTGGTGGTTCGGGTTTTGTAGTTCCGCATCGGAGTGTTGCTCTTTTAAGACTTCTGAAATCATGCGTCACACATCATCCCTCTCAGATTTTGGAAGGCACTTCAGATTCTTAAACCTTGGGTCGAGTGCTGTATCTATTCTTAGAAATCTCACATGGGTACCTTCTTTGCGTTTTGTCAAATCTGCAGTGAAAGTGTTCTTAAAACGAACAACATGCTGGGTCATCATCCGAGACTGCTATAACATGAAATATATGGCAGAATGCAGGTAAAACATAGAGCAGGAAACATACAATTCTCCCCCAAGGAGTTCAGTCACAAATGTAATTAATGCATTACTTTTTTAACGAGCGTCATCAGCATGGAAGCATGTCCTCTGGAATGGTGGCCAAAGCATGAAGGGGCATACAAATGTTTAGCATATCTGGCACATAAATACCTTGCAATGCCAGCTACACAAGTGCCATGCGAACGTCTGTTCTCACTTTCTGGTAAAATTATAAATAAGAAGCGGGCACCATTATCTCCCGTAAACATAAATAAACTTGTTTCTCTTAGTGATTGGCTGAACAAGAAGTAGGACTGAGTGGACTTGTAGGCTCTAAAGTTTTACATTGTTTTGGTTTTGAGTGCAGTTATGTAACAAAAAAAAAAATCCACATTTGTAAGTTGCGCTTTCACGATAATGCGGTTGCACTTCAGTACTTGTATGAGGTGAATTGAAAAATACCATTTCTTTTATCATTTTTACAGTGCAAATATTTGTAATAAAAATAATACAAAGTGAGCACTGTACACTTTTATTCTGTGTTGTAACTGAAATCAATATATTTGAAAATGCAGAAAACCATGCAAAATATTTAATAAATTTCAATTGGTATTCTATTGTTTAACAGTGCAATTAAAACTGCAATTAATCACGATCAATTTTTTTGAGTTAATCGCATGTGTTCACTTTGATTAATTGACAGCCCTAGTATTTAGGTGACCAAAGATGCAATAGTCACAGAGTAAGATTTTCAAAAGCAAAACCCAGGCTTAGAATTCCCAATGACATCAATGGGAGTTAGGTACCTAGATGCTTTTGAAAATCTTGAAATGCCTATCTGCATCGTCAGACACCTAAACGTCTTGATATATATGGCCCTTGGTCTCTCTGGGCCTCAGTTTCCCTTGTATAAAAATGGAATAATTGTACTCGCAAGTATGTTCTGAGGGTAAATGCATTGAAGGTTGTGAGCTAATTGGATGGTACAGTAATGAGCCTAAAATTAATACCCAAGACTGAATAACCTGAGATAATAGAGGCACCGTTCCTGCAAAGATTTCTGCATGTGCTTAATTTTATGGCCTATGATTAGTGTCATTGAGCTAATTAAAGTTGAGCACATGCAGAAATCTTTGCAGCATCGAGGTCTAACTGCGTATTCTATAGCGGCAGGACATTCAACTGTAGCCTTTTTATTAAATGTCAGCTGGCACGGCGCATCTTCTCCAGGCAGAAATATTGTGTAACCCTGCAGCATTTGGCCTTATTTGTACTTAACCAGGGTACCGAGTGGGTGTAAGTATTTATTAGCTAAGTTCTTTTGGGGTTAGCATGTGTTTGGAGGATGGTCATGTGCATGTTGCACAAGACATTACATGTACAGCAAAGCTGAGATACTTTCTGCCTTGACTGTATAAAAAACCAAAGCAATAAAGCAAGCTAACCTCATTTCCATCCCATGCACTCTCCAAATGTTCCACCACCAAGACTGGCAAAGATCTTAAGTCTAACTACTCATATAAGTGAAGCTGGCACTTAACAAGGGTCCCATTAAGGTTGACGAGATCCATGTTTATTTTGTGTCAGGAAAACAAGAACGTTTCCATTTGCCCTGTGCCATTCATTTCAGGATCTTCCAGAATTTTGCAAACCCTTAATTAGCCCTCTCCACACTCTTGGGAGGTGGCTAACTATCACTGTTCCATTTTAGTGATGAGAAAATGGAGACAAAGGCCCAAATTTTCAGAATCCATCCAGTGCAATGTTGCCTCAGGCTGCAGACCCCTGGGCATGAGCACAGTAATCGATCAGTAATACTGATCAATGAAGATACCGTGGAGAACACCCTGAGTAACACAGTGAACCTTTCTGAGCCACTCGCTCATTCGACTCTGATCAGGACTTAAATCCAGATGACAAGGGTGCCTGTTTAAAATGGAACCAGCAGCTTGTGCCAGCTATTGGGGGATGGGACCGTCACACCAGGCTCTCTCCGTCAGTAAGAATCAAACACAGCATTGTTCAACATCGCTTTACAGCAGCGCCTGCCCTGTGCCAGGTGCTTTCCAAACACTCACAGATGCCCTGTCTCTGCTCCAAAGAGCTCCCCATCTAAAAGGCAGTCACGGAAGTTAGTGTCAGGAATGGGGTCCTGCAGCTGGGCCTGGGATCAGTCAGCTAACCGCAGCTGAAAGCCCTCATTGGCCAGATTGCCTGAGTCCAGTGGTAGCACTTGGCCAGTGGCTGCTCAATGCTTATGCCTGTGGCTGCCTTGCCCCCAGCCTTGCTCCAGTCTGCTCAAACCCTGCACCTTTGCCCCAGCTCCAACCAATAGGCAAGACTGCCCACACCCCAGTCCCCGCCAGTTAGTGGAAGGGGAACAATAGGCCATTATACATAGGACACCAGACACACAGAGTACATCAAAGAAACTTGGAAACAAAACCATCCCATGGTTCTTTATTTTATCCTGACACCTGATTCACCTCAACATCTTGCCAGTCTTAACGGTAGAAGGTAAAAAGCTCTCTCAGATACTTGTATGCCTTCTATGACCCTGTGACCCACCCCGGCAATCTTTAACGTATTTATCCTCCTCACAGGCTGGGCAGTGCTATTACCCCAATATACAGATGGGGAGTTGAGGCACAGAGAGACTGTCCAAGATCACACAGGAAGTAGGTGGCAAAGGAGGGAACTGAATGCAGCTCCCTCATGACCCTAGCTAGCATTCTAATTACCAGGCCATCCTTCCTCTCTATATTATATCTCAGTTCAATATCCTTATGACAGTCAGTTTCTTCCTGCAGTAACAGCTGTATCCCAGAGTGACAAGCAGTACAACTCCCCACCATCTCGTGCAAGGTGGCAGCATGTTTATATTGTATTTGCTTAGAACACCGTGTTTTCATTGACAGCTATTGTTCCCAGGCATAATTTCAGGTTTGGACTTCAGCCAGATGCTCAATCACAACAAGACAGACGTATATAATTTCCCTTCACCTCTGGGGCACAAACAGAAAAGAAAGGTTTTCATGTTATTTTCTACAATACCCTTCCACCCCCATTTCTACAGGTCGAATGTTCATAATGATCTTGGCTGGCTACATCTAATGCAGGATTAAAAGCATTATGCAATGTCATCTCTCAGCCATCTGAGGGCAAGGTTTTCTCTAAATAAATAATGGGTTTTTTTGGTACCAAGTCACACCACACGCTAGAGCTCAAATCAGAACACGCTGCTTACGAAGACTCCACTGCAAAATCCTGACCTGGGGACACTCCAAACAACACCCACCAACCCAAAGGCGTCTACCGTTTACATCCAGGCTCCTGGTTTAAAATGAAAAGCCAAAGTCCTGACAGACTTTGAACAATGTTGTCAGTCCAACCAGCTTGTCTATCGGCTTGATTTTCAAAGATGCTGAGCACCAGCCGCTCCCACTGACCTCATGGGTTGAGGACCAGGGCTTACCTCTTTAGAGACTACATGGTTCTATGGACAGGGTACAGAACTGGCTTAAGCAGCCTTGGTTCTCTCTCTCGCTCACTGTGGGGCCTTGGGCAAGTCACCTCTGTGCTGAAGCTGACCTGTCTGTTCCACAGGGATAATGGTACTTCCCCCTACCTTTGGTCAAAGCCCTCTGAGGTGGCCACATGGAAGTAGCAATTCTCATGGGCCACGCTTTCAGTTCCTTTGCCGCTCTGAGGTCCACAGGACAGGTAAAGAATGGACATTGATGGCGGGAACTTCCCCACATGTGTGCCTCAATCTTCTTTTGGCGGGATCACCTCCAGGGTCTAGAACAGAGATCACCTTCTGTTTCAAATCCATCCTTGGCCTCTGCCAAGACTGCCAACCAAACTGCCAATTAACACCCCTTGGGATGGCGGACTTTGTTGTATGGATACCAAAGATGACATCCCGGTTCCACCGAAGTCTATGGCAAAAAACTCGCTTTCACCTCAAGTGGGGCCAGGATTTCACCCCTACTCCCTAAGGCACTTCTTTTTATTATTTCTCCAAAGCCTCAGGAGCTGACAAGTGTCAGATGCAGGACTTGATGGATCAATGATTTGATCTGGCATGGCAAATCCAACGAACAGTGAATCTAGATATTGATGCCAGCTGATAGGACTTCTCTTTGAAGAGGTTACTCTTTGGTGATGGGGAGTCGGGAGGAAGAAGGTATTTGTTGCATCAAGTGCGTTATTTTTGGTCCGTCTCAGAATAAAGACCTCAGGCAAACCGGAAAGAATCGAATTAAGAGGAAGGAATGTACTAAAATGCAGGGAGGAGAGCAAAAGGGAAGGATTGACTGCAGCAAAATAAGTCAGCAAAGACTCTGAATTTCCCATTTATTGAAACTAATCACAGTTAAAAGGTCACGTCCGTTGGCAACCAGCATTTTTATATTATTCAGAACGACATACAAATAAATACAGACAAAATCCAGCCAACGAACTGAACCGAACCACAATTCCATGGTTTTAACTTAGTTCATTAGTGCCTAGTCCTCTTGGCTGCATTCCTACAGCCTAAGAGGATCTACTTATCGTTTACTGGGAGACTGTCTCCGGCGTACATGACCCATGACTCTCAAGAGTGAATCTCTGTGGCATACATATTACAAACATGAGCCTGGAGGGCTTGAGCTACCAAGATATCAGCCAGGCAATCCACTTATTTACTATGCCGGCCCAAGTGTCTAATCAAACCCCATTTTGATGGGGGAGAACAGCCTGCCTAGAAAGTGAACCGGGATGTGTGTTCTCTGTCATTATCTTGATTTCTGCTTTTCATTATTCAGCTTAGTATTAAACAGTTAAATTCCATCATGCTCATTGTGTGAGTGCGTGTCCGTCTAAGAGGAGCAGGGCTGATCTGTTAAAACAAGCGACTCGGCCTGTTTGGGAACCATTGTTAGCCAAACACACGCTTGGAACGTGGGAGAAAAAATGCCAAGGTGGTGCATTGCGGAGCGTCCACGTTGGGCAATGAATTAATCGGATGAATGCTGGGGGAAATGAGAGTTGTCGTGAGGACCAGATTTATCCTTCGAAAGCTAACGTGGACTCCTTCACTGGGGGACCATGCTAACAGGCCAACGTCCGGGAAGAGCATAAATCAACACTTCACGGAGTTTTTCACTCGGATTTAAAACAGCAACCATAACACAGCAATTTATGAAACAAAACCATAGGCTCAAGTGGATAATGAACCCTGCTATCCAACAGTCACGTAGCACCTTACGAACAAATCTGTATAACCACAGCTTGCATCCTAAAAGATTGAACATTAGAAAACAGATGTCTTCTTTCAATTTTTTGGAAAGGCAAAGAATTCCCCATTGGACTATACTGGAGTTAAGGCCCCATTAAGAAGACATATCCAGCAGGGAAAACTGGTATCTTCTCGGCTTCTATATCTTGATATGATTCTCACAAGGTTTCTTTTTTTGTTGGTTCAGATTACTTGTATCCATCAAAATAGCTGATGCCACTGAAAATTTCTCAAGCCCCAGCAGTATGTATTAGACATGCTGCTACACACCTATTTGTGAAGGTTCCCATCTTAGTGCTGGGACTTCCTACTTCTAAGAGAGAGTTCAGAAGTTCAGACACTACACAAACTTACCCATCAATTGTTCTTCTATTTAATCAGGAGCCTCTTTAGACATTTGACTATGACTCTCTTACTGCATACAGAACAAGTATGGTCAAAACCAAAAGAGCTTTGACCATTACGGAAATGCCCCAAAATCGGAGAAAAAGTAAACACAAACTGCGGCCTGGCTGATATATGTCTTATCGATGACCCAATTGAGAAGAGAAAGAATTTGGTGGCAAAGGAAACCCAGGACCTGCAAGGAGCCACCAATGTTTGTGCTTTGAAAACAATCAATGTTATGTTACAGCAAAATATATATATATAAAATCATAGGTAATCAACACCAAACTAATCAATATATATATATAAAAAAAACTAGAAGAAGAAAAGTTTCCAGTTCCAACTGCTGCCATGCAAATTGCTCGGCTGTCATCTCCCGTTGGCCAACAGTAAATCCGCCCTTATCCAAGTCCAACATCCAGGGACATCATCACCACAAACCCTAAGATGGAGGTCCAGGAAGCCAGCTTCCCGTTGCCACTGTAAGGAGGAAAGGAGAGGGAGTGAGCACCTCTGTTTCAGACGACAGCAGAGTTGTCTTTACTTCTCCCCTATGAAAAGAAGGGAATCTTCCCAAATCCTCTTTATTCCCCCATCTCTTTGAAGGCGTTACATCATGCTGATCCTTCCCTCCAGTCAAAATAAAACTCACCCAAGCTGTTCCTTTGGGAGATAGAGTCAAG
Source organism: Trachemys scripta elegans (assembly GCF_013100865.1). Taxonomy (NCBI): domain Eukaryota; kingdom Metazoa; phylum Chordata; order Testudines; family Emydidae; genus Trachemys; species Trachemys scripta. The sequence continues at coordinate 31,249,398 of NC_048311.1, forward strand.
GGTGCTTCCCTTCCACTCTTCAGCCCCTGAGAGCTCTTGCACCCCAGCAACTAAGCTTAAGCTCTCTCGGCCACTGAACCACCTCTGAGAGAGGGGCTGAGCCATCTTGGGGATTTAGACATGCAATTCCATTCAAATGAATGGGGGACATGTCTGACTCCCCTAGGTGGCTTTGAGAATCTTAACCTCAGATCTCAAATGCAATTTTCTCCTTTAAAGTCTCACTGAGGCAATAAACGGAGTCAGGGAGGGACAGACTCATTCTTTCCTGCATTATTTATACATAGTTCCTAAGCTAAAGGTGGGGAGCTGACACCCCTTATAGCTAGTAGCAGGGCCGGCTCCAGGCACCAGCCTAGCAAGCAGATGCCTAGAGTGGCCAATGAAGAGGGGGGCGACATGTCCGACTGTTCGGCAGCGGGGCCCATCCCCACCCTATTTGTTTCTCTCACCCACCTGTTGTGTTTAAATTGTGTTTAAATTCTTCAGAACCAGGACAGTCCTTCCTAGTATTTTCATACAGCACTTAGAACAATGGGGTCCAACCAGGTTTGGGGACAGTGTTATCACAATACAATGGTTCAGTGATAACAGTTTCAAGCCACATGCATTGAGCGACAGCTCCAAAAGAACCATCCCTGCTACATCTCACACCAGTTCAGTGACTTGCAACCTGATAATTCCTTCAGCAAAGCAAATGCATTAAAAAAAAGAACTCTTTTCCAAGAACATTCACAGTCTGAAACGATGACAGCCGCAAACGTCTGCCCATCTTGAGCAAAAATAAGGAGAGCGGTCAACCTCCTTACAGTTCATTACGGCTTTGAATCCTGTTGCTCGTTAGAAATGGGCTTTCACACATGTTGTGCCACATGGTATAAGCCAGGGTGTGGATGGAACCAGTTTTTAAGAACACGTCTCTGAGGGGTGACCGTTGTTGGCCAATGGCTGAAATGCTCTTAACAGTGCTAGCTTGTAAAGTGGCGTGTGCCCTCTCAATGCAAATGCTCTGTGGTCCTCGTGGATCAGACCCCAAAGAGTTCCTTTGCACTACAACATTCCCTTCCATGTGACGAGGAAGGACAGAGAATTTAGTCACAAGCAAAGGCCAGCCAATGAACATGGCTTCAGGGTGTTGGCAGCTAGGGGGCAGAGCAATTTCCCTCACCTGGTTTGTGCTTCTGGGATGATGTCATCCATGACCACATAGACCATAGCACCGGCAGCAAAGCCCAAAGCATAGGGGAGGAGGGGTTCTGCCAGCACCATGGCAAAGGCACCAAAGACACCAGCTAAAGGCTCCACCATGCCACTTAGCTGTCCGTACCTGTAAGAGAACCAAGATCAAAAGCCTAGAAGGGACACAGGAAATCCTTCCTTTACCCGTTTTTATACCCAACATAGTGCAGGTGTTTATTGGACCCCGAGGGCCCAATCGGCCCATGCAGGACATGGATACGTCCCATTAAATGGAGGTACAAAGTCTGTAAATGCAGAATGCACCTGGCAGGTTCTGATTAGCATTAGGCTGCCCTGCTTTCGAGAGTGCAGAGCGGATGCAAACCTGCTTTCCCACCCCCGCACCTGTGTGAAGAAAAAGAGATGTGTACCAGCCCTTCCAAAACAAACGAGAGCATCTGAGCCCTTCCTGAGCAAACACAGCAGAAGACAAGTCCCCTTCTTTAATCTGGAAGGTGATGAAAGGCTGCAGGCAGACTTGGGAACACCTGGCTCCATGCAGGCAAACAATCCTCTAGTTTTTCCCCCTAATGTGTCTCTTCCCCCAACCCAGTTTATGGCTACTCTCCACACAAGGGGCCCTGTGAATCAGCTAAGCACTGGTCCACTGCTGAAGTAATTCTGAAGTGGGGATCCCTTCAGAACACGTCCATTTGCCCTCTTTAGTTCCTATCTGTGCTACAAGGTTTTGCTGACTGTGTAGCCAGCTGGTGGGATGGCTCTAAAGACAGTGCGATGACTAATGTTCTGTCCTTAGCTGTGGCTGCTAACCATGTGTTGCCTTTGCTGGTAGCCTAGATTGTCCTCCTGTAACTGGTCCAACACCCTGGTTTCTTTGCAGCCCTTAGACCTCCTAACCATGCCAGTCTAATTCCTTCCTCCCAGCTCTCTGTCTGGTCAGACATCCCAGAATGCACTATCCCCGGGCCACTCATGCTGCTATGTGCTGATGTCCTTCAGGTGTTGTCCTCTGTTGTGACACTACTGGGATAGCTGCCTCGAATTTCCCAGAATGCACTGAGATGAACACAATTGGGCAGCGGGATAGGTGTGGCTACATGCACCTACATGGGCAACATATGGGAGCGGTGTGAATAACCGTGTTTGGCACGAGCCGATCAGATAAAAGCATCAAAAACTGGTAAGAGAAAACATGGTTGTATTTTTAGCATTGCCAGGCCTTAAAGCAGGCCAGAAAGGATTGCCCTGTCATGCCGGACAGTGAAGGGAAGGTAACTTTAAGGTCAGAAGTTAAATTTCTGTACATGTGTTGAAGCAACAAAGGAAGTTGGAGTTGTGTCATAGGCTCTGGCCTTGGTGGACCCATTTGTATCCCTCTCTGGATGGCCTTAGAAATGTGATGCAGGAGAGCAGACACCAGGGGGTCAGCCCACAGGAGAGGTGACTCTGCAGGCAGTAAAAACACGATTTAAGCATCACGCTCTCTTTTGTTCATCTATTTCGTCTTCATTTGGCCCACGAATTCCACCCCATCACAAGACACTTGCAACCACGGCTACCGAGGATCACCGTTCAAACCTCGCCCATTCTACAGCGGCGGTGTGGCCGCATGAGACAGAACAGACTAGCGGTTGTTATCCTTCTATGAAGTTGGAACGAATATGAGCTGCACCAGTGGCTTGCCCCACAACATCTGATCACTGCGAAAACGTCAGCTGCTGAACGTAGAAACGCCGGACCAGCAAGATCCTGTCTCCTGCACTGCTCCCATAGCTGCCACCCAGTACACAAAGGCTGGAGAAAGCTTCAAAATGGAACAGCTTTTCCCCAAACACAGCAAAGCCCCTGATGAGTCCTGAATCGGAGCTAGCAACAAGGCACTGCATAGCAACCATGCAGCAACAGCAGCTGGGAAATGGCTTGATGGACACGTTTCAAAGCTTGAAGAACGTTTTAGGAGGAGCACTACTTACCAAAATGCTCTCCATGTTGAAAATCCAGCCCCACGCAAAGGAAGGCTGACAGCAAGGCCTTCTGGGAAATTCTGAATTCCAATCCCAACTGCTAAGTTCCTACCGAAATAAAAGCAAAACATGTTATATATCATTCCTCTGGGAGGAGAAGGGCAGGGCAGGATAGGCCTTAAAAAAAAGGTTATTAAGTATGTCTCTTTAATGTAAGTGCTTCCAGCCCTTGGGGACTAATTGAATCATGTTAACACAAGGCACTTCTAGAGCGAGTTTTATCTTCAAAGTGCTCCACGTCCATCCGTCAACCCCTGGAAGCAATGGAGAATGAGATGAAAAGATTTGCCCAAGGACACAACCAGACAGTCAAAACCCAAGACTTTCGAACTCCCAGCCTCGTCCTCCGAACCCTTGATCAGATCTGGCCGTTGAACAGGGAGAACCTCAAGTTGTTCATGAGTGACCCACTGACTAACTAAGGAATGGCAAGGGTGCGGGGGAACTGAAGGGAGTCCCTGGGGGAGAAGCGGAGCCACAAGGATTTGGTTTACGTTGTGGGAGGTTAACAAGAGTGGAGAAAGAAAAGTAAGGCGCAAAGGAGCCCCGTGCAGTACAAATAAACTCTCCCTGACTGTTCCACTTTGCAAGCCAGGCTGCACTGAGAACTGCCTATTCAGACAACTGTCCTTCCAATAAACAGGGTATTCTGGGAAATCGGACAGCCAAGGTAGAACAGCCCTGGGATCCAGGGGCCAGTTTGTGGAGCATCCCAGTTATCACCAAAATGGATCTCCCACGCCTCCCAGCTGGTGCCATACGATGCGGAATGAAAGGACACACTGGGCTACACCTGCAGATGAGAACAGGGATCCCTATAAGTCTTCAGAGGCAGCCCTGTTTTGCTAGCTCTCCGAAAGGGGCCAGTTTCCTCCTCTCTGAGATGCCTCTGCCGTTATGGGAGGTCGCGTCAAACAAGCTCCGGTTTCAGCCTACATCAGATAATGCAGAGGTTAATCCCTCTCATTTACTGTTCATCTCCCCCATTGTCTGCACGGTTGCACAGACACTCCATTGTTTGCTTTTATCCCCTTCTGTACTAGCTGTAGGGTCGTGTGTTTTCAACCTACAGGCTTAAAAAATATATAGAACTTTTGAAGAAACCCTGATCACATTCAGAGCCTGGATCACCCAGAGGGGAGAAGCATGCCGCACTAGAAAGGCTGCAGCATCCACCCCCAAACGAGAATTTGGCCACTGACGCTCTAGTACCCCAGATGCACTATCCTGCAGCTGAGATGTTAAACAATGGCCAAGGCACAGACCGGTCTAAAGCCTGCAGGCGGTCGGAATAAACAGAACTGGCACCTGAGTCTGCAACTCACCATGTAGGTTTCAGGAGTCATGTGTTAGCAGCTGTGGTTCCAGACCTGCAACTGCCTCAGGGCTGCTGCTTTCACCCCTATCCCAGTCCCGCTTTTCCGTTCCACTCCTTGCTGTTCTGGAGACAGCCCCACTCAACTTCGGCCACGGGAGCAGGTGCCCAAAGCGCAGCACTGGGGAATCAACACTGAGAGACAGGCACAGACAGGACGATGAGTTACGTTCTGGTACCCACTCTGTCCTGGGTGGCTGCAGAAGGGAACACTCCCAGCTTCCCCGCTGCGCCAGCGTCTAGTCGTGAACACCGGCAGGAAAGCATCCTGTTCAGCTCCAGTGGCTGGCTCCTAACGACGGAGCTAGAGGGGAAAGTGATTGTGGTTTTGCTGGTTGGCCTCGGATTTCATGACAGCGCTAACCGCAGCCCTGCATCTGCAAGGAGGCAGGATTTTGAAGCTCGTTGTGGGGAGAAGCTGTTCTGATGGCTAGGCGTTGAGGAAGGGATCCCACAGCGTCAGGCCTAGACCAGCACTTTGGAGGGTCGAAATGCAAACATGCGCCTTCCTAGTCCACCCTCAGCAGCTACCAGCTAGCATGGCAATGCGGACAGCCCCATTTGGAACACAGGGCACATGGATGGAGGGTGGGAGAGAGGCTGGGAAGGAGGACGAGAGCACTTAGTAATCAAGTCATTTAAAAAAAAAAAAATCAGCCTATGTGGAGCCCAGCTTTGACAAGTGGGAAAAAAAAGCAGCTTTATAACGAGGGCGATTGCCTCCTCTTCCCCTGTAATGCTAAACTCTCAGGACTCCATTAACGTACATAGCCCCATTTGTGTCTTCTTGGACTTTTACCGCGGTAGGAAACAGGAAAGCAAGGGCAGGGTTGGATGGGGAGGGGTTCTCCTCTCCTGAGGTTATTGTAGATTCACTGTAGGTTTCAACGGCTGCCGACGGCAGAACAGAACAGAACCAGTACCAGAGACCACCCCCACACGCGGTGCCAAGCCAGGCGGGGAGGTGTTGGGGCAGCGGGGATAGGAGGCCTCCTGCATGTTATCACATCTGTCAAGCCAACAGAAAACACCCTCCTCCGAGGGAATGAATGAGCGGCCCTGACAGCACAGCCAGAAGGGTGGAGCTGAGCTCACCTTCAATAGAAATGGCTCCAGGCAAAGCTCACAGACAGTAACTATAAAGGATTTGGGGGCGGGAGAGGGGAAATTAGCCGCTTCTAGACCGGCAGAGAATTTACCTCACGGCATTAATCAACCAACCAGAATAAAGTCACTGATAGCACACACTTGGCCCTCCTCCCACACCTCCCACTGCAGCGTCTCAAAACGCTTCACGACACTGAGCACCCCCGGCCCTGTGCAATAAGGATGTATTAATCCTTACTTTGCAGAAGGGGACACAGGGACACAGAGAAATGACTCACCCAGGATCTCTCCGCTAGTCAGACTCCCAGATTGCTACGCTACATTTATTTTTATCTTAAGTACTTCTAGAGCTCACGTTATCATATCTGAGCCGCCACATTATTTAATGTGCTCATCCTCAACATCCCTGTGAGGGACGGCAGGGCTATCATCCCTATTTTCTAGGGAGCGACGGTGGCAGAGAGGCAAAGTGACTTGCCCAAGGTCACAGAGGATATCCGTGGCAAATCAGGAACTGAGCCCAGCTCTCTCCAGTCCAGGGCACCCTAACCGCTGGATCACCCTGCCTCTCCACTAAACCATACTCCTGCAAATGACACCTCTGCCACTTCTGACAGCAGCCGGCTGCGTCAACAGCACCTTGCATGCAAAGAGGGGCCCCTACACAGTGCAACGGGGCCCGTGCATTGGACATTTCCACGCAAGTGAAGGGCAACGGCGGCCTCTCTCTTAGTGGGAGGGTAAAGTTGAAAGACAGCCAGTTCATTCACTCCTAAAACAGCACAGAAGATGGTGGTTTTTGACAGAGGATGGGGAGTCAGAACTCCTCGGTTCAATTCCTGGCTTTGACACTTTGTCTGATTTAACCTCGCGCTGCCTCAGTTTCCCCTCTCTGTAAAGCGGGTCAAATGACACCCGCCCGCCTACCTCCCTCACAAGGTTTGTTAGCGTGGAATTCTGAGCACCTCAGATCAAACGAGGGAAGTGTATTCAGAGAGCAAAGATTCTTCACTAGGACATGAGCTGAGGTGTCAACTGTACACATGCACGTCGTGGGGGATGGCTGGGAGGCAGGGTTTACCGCAGTGTTAGCCTGCTGGTAGTGGCGATGGGTGGAATACGTCCTCCGTTGGAGTCTGATTCTGAGCATCTGAGCGCAGCTCTCCCAGACCTCCCAAACGTGGGCAGCTGAGTGACAGAGAAATCAACGGACTTCCTCAAGATCTCTTAGTAATAATAGCAGTGGTGAGAGCTCAGCCACTCTCACCCCCAGTACTCCTAGCGGACACATGGGCTTTGAAATCTAGTTAAGGATTACGGGTAAGGTTTGCAGAATTGCCTAAGTGACTTTGGAGCCTGTGACCCATTTTACAAAGTGACTTTGTGCCTGTGTCCTATTGCCTTTCAAGGAGACACCAAGTGCTTTTAGTGCCATGGCCAGTTTGTGCCAGCAGGTTAGTGCACTGTAGATTTATGCCCCGGCTTGCTGTGCACTAGCTGGTCGTGTGAAAAAATCCCTAGTGCCTATGTCACTTTTGAAAATCTTGCCCTACCTCTTATGCATAAAGGGAGCTCAGAAACCAGGGAGATGGGCAAGACATAAGAACCTAAATAGAGCCCGCTGGCACTTTTTCAAGGCAGAGCCAACCAACACCCCTAACACAACCAAGTGCTCCTACGACCTAAGACCCCTTTGCAAACATTTAAGAATCCCAGCCTGCTTGAGAAATGTCTTGTGCTCCCAAGCAAGCGGGGAATTTCTATGCTTGACTCAGGGCAGGCAAGGCGCTAGAAATGTCCTGTGTTTTAAGAGTACCAGAGTTAGTTGTGCAGGCTCCTAAGAATGGAAGGTTGCCACATCGCAGCAAATTGTGAGCCAGGAATTAGGCTTAGATGCTCCAGGTAGACATGCTGACTAGGTCGTTCTTCCCAAAGTCGTCCACCACGGTGCCTCTTCATTAGACTCAGGAATCTGGGAGGACTCACTCGGAGAAAACCCTTGTCTATCATCCTAGGCCCCCCTCACAGATGCAGGAAATAACAACTGGGGTTGCGTCTCACCACTCCCCCCAACTTCCCCAGGATAGCCTCATGTTCCCACCAGTCCATCCAATGTCCTGCACGTTCCTCTGTGGATTTGTCACTGGTGCAGCGTAGGGACCTTCTGAAAAATAACTAAAAATGGAAATCCAATTTCTGTATTTAAAGAGGGAGGATGGATTTTTTTAAGCACTGTTAATACTATAGCTGTGGTTTGGTGCCCAGTCACTTTTGCATCCCAGTTTTAAAACCACCGACAGCTCACAGAGCAGCCCCTTTGGATGCCCCCCAACCAGGAACTGTCGAGGGACAATAAATAAAAATAGACCTATTTAAACATACCCCAGAGGTACTGCAAAGTAAACAAATAAACCTGTCAGGCATGTCTAGGACGAGGGAAGGAGAATCAACCAGGATGGAGCCTTGGTTTGCATTAAGCATCTGAGAGTTTCAGGATAGCTTCACACGCACGCTGCCTCCCCTGCCACGTTGGTTACATAAAAATCTTGGCATGGCTCTGCCGAGACGGCTGTTACAAAACCGTGGGCTCACGTGAACCATTATCTACCTATTGGATCTCAATTTGACAAGTCTGGGAACACCACTTTCACCCCTTTGCAATCGCTTTCATGTGAGGTTTCCACCAACTACCCTTGAACAGGAAACAAAAGCTTCACTTATTCCCCCCCCCCACACACACACACATATTTGACAATTGGGTTTGATGCTCACGAACACGAGGAACTAAGTACCCTGGAGGGCATAGTCTGGGCAAAGGTTGTGCAAGCTTTTCTCCTTCTGCAGCTCTGCCAAGAAGCCTCAATACTGCCCTACAGTCTCTACGCAAAAGAATAAATGGACACAAATCTGACATCAGGAATCATAACATTCAAAAACCAGTAGGAGAACACTTCAACCTCTCTAATCACTCAGTGACACACGTTAAGGTGGCAATATTGCAACAGAAAAGCTTCAAAAACAGACTCCAACGAGAAGCTGCTGAACTTGAATTAATATGCAAACTAGATACCATTAACTTAGGTTTGAACAGAGACTGGGAATGGCTCGGTCATTACACTAATTGAATCTATTTCCCCATGTGAAAGTATCCTCACACCTTCGTGTCAACTGTTCAAAATGGGCCATCTTGATTATCACTTCAAAAGTTTTTCTCCCCTGCTGATAATAGCTTCTCTTAATTAATTAGCCTCTTACAGTTGGTATGGGTACTTCCACCTTTTCATGTTCTCTGTATGTATAAATATCTTCTTACTGTATGTTCCATTCTATGCATCCGAAGAAGTGGGCTGTAGCCCACGAAAGCTTATGCTCAAATAAATGTGTTAGTTTCTAAGGTGCCACAAGTCCTCCTCATTCTTTTTGCGGATACAGACTAACACGGCTGCTACTCTGAAATGCTGCCCTACAGTAACCCTCCTCCACACACACTCTGCCATCACACCCTCTCACCTGCAAATGCTGCTTCCTAAGCCAGCCCTGGGACCTCATTCAGCTCTGCAATGCAGCTCGGTCCTAATCCGCAGCACCTTCTGCTGAGCCCGTCTAGAACCCCGGCACCCTTCTGTTTCTACTCTGAGTGAGCACCAACACATTGGTTTTTTGTTTTGCATTTTCTTTCCCCTTCTGGAAAAATGACAAATTAGCCCTTTTTGCCTACGGTCGGGGGGGAGGTAAGAAATCAGTGTATTTGCTGTGAAAACCAGCATTAACCATTGGGAATTTACCCTGGGTGAAACGTACTATTGAATTTCTACACCTTTCATGGGAGGACATTGGCAAGTTTCACCAGCGTCCATTCATTTAGCTCCACAACACGGCAGCGAGGCTGAACTGCTCAGCATGATCGGAATCATTATACAGATAGAGAAGCCAACTTGCTCAAACAAACCACACCGGGTCGAAGCGGGCCTGTCTCTCCCTGGTGTGAATAAGGAGATGAAAGTCTACTGCAGATGCCAACTAGCGGAGTAACTCCTTTTGCAACAATGGCAGAGGCTGATAGCACTGAAGGTCCCAGGCTCAAGCCTGGATATGCATTATCATCATTATTCGTGGTTTTAAAGTAGTGTGTAGAGGCCGGACCCTGTTGTGCGTGGTGCTGTGCAAACAGCTAATGGACATTATACTTGCCCTAAAGAACTTACAACCTGAGTGTAAGACTATAAACAACAAGTTGATAGAGCACAAGAAACAGTGAGAAGATCCCGACCACAGCGCGCCAAACCACTGTCAAGCTTTTTGTAAGCATGACGGCCGAAGAGAGTTTCAAAGAAGACATTTGGAGGAGAACAGTGAGGTGGCTTTGCACGGTGAGCACATCCCACACATACGGGGCAGCCTGGGAGAAGACACCACGTGGCTATACACACACATGGGGCGCAATCTTGTCCCCACTAAAGGACATGGCAGAGTTTCTATTGACATCAATGGAGCTAGGATTTCTCCCAAGAAGTATGAAGTTTTCCATAACTCTGGTTTCAGGATAAACACAGGGCACCCAACTCGACACCAGCTCAACTCCACTGAAGTGCATGGAGACGGGCTAGATGGTGCATTGATGCCCAGGTCACAGTGTTGATCCATAGGCCACCTTTCCAATTCCCACCCCGTCAGCAGGATGAGACTGGTTCACCAGCCGTTGTGCTGCAGCAGTGCAACATGTCACGACAGCACCACATCACCGTGTCGCAAGAATAAAAGGGGTCCCACCTCCGCACCGACAGTCAGATTAGAACGTCCGTGAAGCTAAGGATTTTCTCCCAACGTGTATCAAGTTTTCCATGACTTCAGTTTCCAAGTAGACACAGGGGGCCAAATGTAACACTGGTACCGTGGGCGCAATTCCACTGAAGTCCATGCAGTCATGCCAGAGTGAATCTGAGCCACAGAGACCAGGTAGTCACAGTGATCACTGGGTAGCAATCCCAGAGCAGGCATTCCTGAGGTCCATAACCCACAGACAGACATCACCGACTTTGGAGAGAGACTTCAGCTCTAGCAAACGGCTGAGACAGAGAGTCCTAGCAAAGGCCTTGCCTGCACTGCCCAGACCTGAAACGCAGGTCCACAAGGGCTGGTTTCATTCTTTTGCCAAAAGAAGAACAGGAGTACTTGTGGCACCTTAGAGACTAACAAATTTATTAGAGCATAAGCTTTCGTGGACTACAGCCCACTTCTTCGGATGCATATAGAATGGAATATTC
>NC_048311.1:31260720-31327508 GCF_013100865.1 Trachemys scripta elegans
TATGCTCTCTGTATGTGTGTATATATATCTCCTCAATATATGTTCCATTCTATATGCATCCGAAGAAGTGGGCTGTAGTCCACGAAAGCTTATGCTCTAATAAATTTGTTAGTCTCTAAGGTGCCACAAGTACTCCTGTTCTTCTTTTTGCGGATACAGACTAACACGGCTGCTACTCTGAAACCTGTCATTCTTTCACCAGTGGCTGAAAGCTCCCTTTGCTGCTTTAAACACTTGTGTTCCTACTAGTAAAATACGACTGGTGAGAAAAATCTCTCTGGGTTGTTTAAACTTCTAACATGGTTTACAGAAGAGCGAGAGAGAGAGACAGGCTGTGGGTGTCCTTAACCAGGACAGACCATTACAGTCAAAAACATTATTCAAGTGTGTGTGGGGGGATGTGGGGGGGGTAGAGGCAGGGAAAACATCCCTTATAGAAAACAGTGGAGCCGCTGTCTGTGTGCTGGGTTTTTTCCCCCTCCTTCCCTTGCCTTAGCACAAAGCAGCTATTACTGGCTCCGACCACAACAAATTAATGGGTGGGAGAGGGAAGTGTGAACCAAGGGGTCTGTACAAAAAGAACCCCCCTCCCCCCACAGCACCATCCCCAGAGGGGAGGCAGACCCCTCTGAGCTTTCACTACTGGGCTGCCTTAAAACAAGGAGAGACTGTGAGAAAGCTGTGATGGGGGCAGAGCGCGAGGGAGGTGAGGGGGCAGATGTGGGGAAGGGAAATTTAGTAAAGCCAAAAGATTTCTTCGTTATAGCTAAGAAAAGCCTAAAGCTGAAGCATTTATCCCATTCCCACCCCCACTAATAAAAAGAGGACTTGACGCAAACCCCCAACGTTCATTTAAAGTATATTCTAAGTGGAAATGCATCAAGACGCTCTTCTTTCCCCAAGAGCATAAGACTCTGAGCGTTTGCTCCTCACTAGGCCTACGGCCTGTTTCTGTTACTTTCCCCTTTCCAGGCACGGGAGTAATTTGGGGATGGGCAGGGGGAGCGTTGCTCCCCCAAACTGCAAGCCTCAGGCAGATGTGGAATTTGCTTCTCCCTGCACGGCCCCGTTGGCCTGATTGGGCTGCCACCCCAAACATAGAATCATAGAATATCAGGGTTGGAAGGGACCTCAGAAGTTCATCTAGTCCCACCCCCTGTTCAAAGCAGGACCAATCCCCAGACAGATTTTTGCCCCAGATCCCTAAATGGCCCCCCTCAAGGATTGAACTCACAACCCTGGGTTTAGCAGGCCAAAATGCGCAAATCACTGAGCTATCCCTCCCCCCAAATGAGAAGTCAAACTACGCTAATGATTCCAGGTGGGACTCCCCATACTCCCCCCTTTGGGTCCCTCTTCTGTCCATGCTCTCTGGACTCTCACATGCACGCTCTGTCTGCGCCCAGTAGTGGGAGGCCCCACTGGCACCACAGGGCAGGGCTTTAGTGGGCACTGCCCTGTGAGGGACAAGGGCCAGCACTATGCTCAGACACAAGCTAGCGGGTGACAGGAGTGCCACGCTTGCACTGAAGGCAGCAGGCTGCAGAGATCAAACTGGGGAAGACTTGCTGCATTTGGGGTTCAGATGTAGTTTAAAACTGGCTGGAAACCCAGTTCCCGATTAACCTACAGGTTACAGTGGGAGGGAGATGAGCGTTATCCCATCTAACGGACAATAGGGAACCGAAGGCGCTATTGAAAGGACAGGGATTAGAACCGGGGAATTCCTGAATTCCAAGGCTAGGCTCTTTCCGTTCTCTACTCCCTCCTGGCTCTGCCACTTAGGGTCTGGCTTCAGGTAAAGGACATCCCACATTCTGCTAGGCTCCTGGTTCCCTCACTGCTCAGCCACGGGTCCCCTTGCTTTCCCTTCCATCCCTCCCATTCCAGAAGCCCATTCTCTGTCTCTTGCCACCACAGTGAATGTTAGTGCCTCTTGTCACCTCCATAATACCTTAGCCATGACCTCGCATACTCTTACAGGCCTTGAGCGTCTCCCAGACACTGCTATTTGTACCTGGGTGCGAATACTTCATTAACAGCATCTGGAGTCTGGGAACAGACCCCTTCTTCTCACTTGCTTCGCCTTGGTTCACAGCACAGAAAGGATACGGCCACGCACTGCTCAGAGGTCACCTTTGTATAAGAGGGTGTCTCCTGTGCTGTTTACGTGCCGAGGTGAAGAAGTTTCTAGTCCAATGCCTGACCTTCCCAGTACAAGTCCCCATATGCACCTCATATTTTCTCCCTACCTCTGTGAAGAGTTTTCTGGGAAACAGTTGGGAGGAAAGAGACTGAACCAAATAAAGCTGCATTGTGTATCAGGAAAACAAAGGGTTCCTTATGAAGGAAATAGGTGGAGACACTTGGAAGGCTTCCTTCTATTGCAAAGAGAACACGTTGTAAAGCAGATGTACTAGCAGTCTGAACCAAGTGCATTTCTGGGTGACTACAGTATGCCAGGGTAGGGAGGGACAGCTAGAGGCAGGTGACTGGGGGAATAACTGAGTATAACTCTCTGAGCAGGACAGTAATCAGCCTGAAATGCACAGCCATGAGTGCCTGCTGTGCCCATACTCAGCCAGTTAGCCCGTGCCGCAAAACCCACATTGCTATCTCTAGCGTGCTCGCTCCAGCACAGCTGCCGTGCGTCTGCCTGCTCACGTGCCCAGCTGCAGTGTAGACGTACCTTAAGTGACTCAGGCACTAAGGAGCTTACGTCTCACTGCAAGTCAGTGGGACTGAGGCTCCTGAGGGCCTAAACCACTTCTGAAGTTGGGATTTAGGTTCCTAAGTCACTTAGATGCTTTTGGAAATTTTCCCTGCACTGTTTTGTGCCTCAGTTTCCCCAACTGTAAAAAGGGGGCCATTATCCTTGTCTCCTTCAAAAAGCACTTTGAGATCCATGGATGAAAAAGCACAGATAAGAGCTATGCATTATTTTATCATCGCGAACTCCAAGAAGGGACAGGTTCACGGGGGATTTTCAAGGAAGCCAATGATGCCCATTCTTATAGACTCTCACCAGTACACAATATGGAAACAATTTGGATCATTCCTGCACTCCTGTTCCAAGGTGGTGCTAGTCCCTAGACAGAGGACCAGGTTTTGCTGCAATTTTAAGGAAGAAAAGGTAACAACGCTGCAGATCCTGCTTCTCTAAGCCCCACCAAGGAGCAACTCTTTGTCGGGAGAGGAAAATAACCTATTCCAGTTCCTTGGGGGCACATACCCGCAGCTGGACCTTCTACCCTACAAATCTGGCCTGCCAATTGGTATGGCACCATGCTGGGAAATTCCTAGTTCACTTTCAGAAAAAGTTGGCATCTCTGCATATTTGCAAGGTCAAGGCACAGAAAGCCTTCTATAAGCCTAAACCCTTGTTTTCAAGGGCCTATTCTTTTACAAACTGATTATGAAAGTAGGCTACATATTCTTAACAAGCCCCTTTTCACGACGGCTTTCAATTCCCTACAGTGTATAATGTGCATGTGTATTCTTGCATGGCAGGCCCTTACATACTGTTTTGATTGTTATCGCCTTGCCATGAAAGAGCCGATTGTTGTGGGTTCCCAAGATTACATCATGGCTTCCCACTCCGGCTGCCTGTCGAGGTGTTTGATCGGGACCTGCAGGTGGGAAGGAGCTCTGTGGTAAGCACAGGGCCTTGAGCACTTCCCCATACCTGCCTTACCTGTTCCACACACAGCTGCCTTAGCACGCAAGGGCTTTCTTTTGCTTTATTGTAACCTCTCATGCAAAGTGTGCATGTGCGCATGGCGGAGGAAAAATAGGTGAACAATGTGTTCGTTTCCAAATCTGACTCACAGGAGACTAGAGAGATTTCTGGCTCCTGAATGCTATCTGACAAGGAATGAGCGAGCCGGTGACACACACATGCACAGATCTGCTGTCGACCGAATTTTTACATGTTCCAATTTTAAAGGCATGTGTTGCAAAACAGGCAGGCAAGTTTTACTCCCAAAGATTTCTCCTTTCCAATTATACAGCCCTTTTCATCTCAAAGCACTTAAAAAATGACAAAGAATTAAAGCCTACCGCCGCTAGGGTGACCGGAGAGCAAGTGTGAAAAATTGGGACAGGGATTGGGGGTTATAGGCGCCTATATATTGGGACCGTCCCTATAAAATCAGGGCATCTGGTCACCCTAACTGCCACCCCCTCTTCTGACCAGGTAAGTGTTATAAGTCCCATTATACAGAGAAGGACTGCACAAGGTCAAACAGCCAGAAGCAAATTAGGAACAGAACCCAGAAATCCTGACTGCCAATCCTAGGCTCTGATCACACCAGGTCATATTTCCCACAATTATGGAGCTCTCTTCGATCCTCCCTGCTTTAGATGTAAGTAGCAGGATAGTTAATTCGCTCCGGGACTGACAGGTGGACTGATAGAGTAGGGCCCAGCGTATTTGCTCCCAGAAGCAGGGTTTGCACCGACACTGCTAAAATATGGATGAACTACATGAAATTCAGTAGCAAATAATGCAAATTGTGAGGGAGACGGGAAGTGTAATTCTAAACTAGATGCACAATTAGCCTGTAGAACTCATTGCCACAAGATACTGGAGCCCAAGAGTTTGAGGACATTCAGAAAAGGATCGGACAGCTATATGGAAAACAAGATTATCCAGACTTACCACAGTAAATACCATAAAATAAGCAAGAGTTTTGGAACAGATATAAACCCTCCTGTATCCGGGTTTAAGTCAACCTCTAACTATTGGGGTTTGGGAGAAAATTGTGTCTGTTAGAAGGTTATCCCATAGCTGCCTTCTGTGGTGTTTCTGGCACCTCCTTCTAAAGCAGATAGTGCTGGCTGTTGTTGGTGAAAGGATACCAGAGTAGATGGACCTTCTGGTCTGATCCAGCCTGGCATCCCTGAGTCCTATCAAGGTCCTTCCAGATGTGTTCCATCCCCCTACCTGTACATTGTTTAGTCAGTCATCAATTTTCAGACCAAAAGGAACCTTTATGATCATCAAGTCTGACTTTCTGCATAGCATGGGCCACGGACCCTCACCCAGCGACTTCTGCATCCAGCCCGTAACTCCTGCCTGAGTGACAGCAGACCTTAGAAAGACACTCAGTCTTGATTTAAATAATTCAAATGATGCAGAACCCACAACCTCCCTACTTAAGTTGTCCCAGTGGTTAACTGTCCAAAGTGTTAAAAATTTGCATCTTATTTCTAGTCTGAATTAGTCTAGCTTCACCTTCCACGACTGGTTCTCATTAGGCCTTTGTCTGCTAGATGAAAGCGCTGTCTACTATCAGAAATCTCTTTCACGGGTAGGTACAGGTAGACTGTGATCAAGTCACCTCTTAACCTTCTCTTGGATAAACTAAATAAATTGAGCTTCCAATTTAGATTGTAAATCTAAAGGAACCTTGTTTTATTACCTATAAAGCACCTGGCACATCTTCTCACTCGTTAAATATTGATAATATTAACAACTACCAGCACCAGCAATAACTCAGTAATACAGTGCGAGTTCTCTCGTTCTCTTCAAGATACAAGCCCTAGTTACTCCCATTTTTCTGGTTGCACGGTTGCAAGGGGTTTCCTCTGTTAAGAACACGCATATGGGAGGCCGGGGGGAATGTAGATGCTCACGTGGCGCTGCACAGCATTGAAGAATTGCTCTGACTTGCAGATCGTTTTGATAGTCTGAAGCAGGGCTGTGCCCAGGGATTCATGAGAACCTATTGTCAGGTTTCTAATGTATTCTCATTCCCTGGGTGTGCTTATCCACAAAAGTCACAAGGAAGTACAGATTATTACTATTACTGCATCGTGTTTATATTACAACAGGGCCTAGAAGCTCTACCAAGACGGAGACTCCTTTGTGGGAAGCTCCGTACAAACACACACTGCAAGACAGGCCCTGCCCCGAAGATCTTGCAATCGGAACAGAGAAGACACACAAGAGGTGGCAGAGGAAAGATGGACAGGAAAGAAAAAAGTGACTGCCCATGGTCAAACAGAAGACACGAACTATACCTCTTGAATAAAGAGTCCTTGAGCTTTTTGAAAAATCCTGATTATTTGTATGCAGAATATATGTGAAGCCAAGTGACTGCTGCTGGTAAATGACATTTATAAACATGTACTTATTTGACAAGCACCTTAACTTCCAAAGTAAGCATGCCGATACAATGCATAATATACAAATGAATACAATGACTAATGGGCACAGAAAAACCTAGTACAGTTCACGGTAAGTTTCAATTTCCCATACTGGGTCAGTTATCAAAGCTGAGGAGGTTGGTAGCAGGACGCCGATGCCTCCCCATGCTCAAATCAATGTAGTCTCGTGACCCAGTGCAGACAGCACGATGGCATCTCATGTCCCTTGGACAGGAAGCGTTAGCTCTCAGGGCTGTTCAGGGGCAGTTCTGTGCACTCACAAACGGGTGAAATATAGAACTCACAACCATCCTGCTTCCCTCTCCCACGCCTACTCCCCTTGGCCATGCCACTTTTCATTCAGCAATGCATTAGGGGCTGTTCTAGGGTTGCCAACTTTCTAATGCCAGAAAACCGAACACCCTTGACCCCGCACTGCCCAACCCCTTCCCGAGGCCCCGCCCCTTCCCGAGGCTCCATCCCCCTCACCCACGGACTCCATTCCCCCTCCCTCTATCGCTTGCTCTCCCTCCCCTCCCTCACATGCTCATTTTCACTGCAGGGCCCAAACAGGCATATTTATTGTTTTGACAGATGTATTATGCTAAGTTGAGGTTTTATTTGTTACAGGACGCTGGGGCTGGCAGCAAAATAGTCAAAAAGGGTAATTTAAAAAAAAATGAAATTTCACAAAGGTTTTCATGATTCTTTCCCTCCTCTCTTCCCCTTTTCCATGTTTTTTGTTCACTAAAGTTATTGTAATTTTATGTGTGGAATTAGGACCACACATTATCACAGCTGCACTGGGTCCATTAAAGGCCCTCTCCTGAAGCCCAAATACAAATCCAGAGAGCACAACCACAGAAATGCACACCTGTCCAGATCCCTATAGAAATAAATCTGTAGAAACTGACTCCCACACCTTCATGCAGATACACACGTGTATTCATGTGTACACAGCTAGCATGCACTTACACATATTCTGCCACATTATTTAATATTACAATTGTTGTTTAGAGCCTAGAGACCCCAACTAAGATCAGGGCGCTCCAGGGTGCTAGGTGCTGGACATACACATAAAAAAAGAAAGCATCTGCAACAGTTTATAATGTAGCTAGACAAAGGTGGGGAGAAATGTCTGATCCATCGGCTCTTCTGCAATGACTAGTCAACAGCATTCACTTTTTAGGAAATAATACATTTCTTTTAGAGTTCCCTTCTCTTCTAAAAACTTGTTATGAAATAAATAGAGACATATTTTATGTCATCCATTTTTTTGTGCGCAAGCCAGCGAAAGGAATAAAAGTCAAAGAGTTAGGCTGTAGATTTTATTCACACAGGTACACACACATGCAGCGATAGACACACCTCCCTACACAAAGACACACCGTCTCTTACACACATACAATGCATGCATGCACACACTTGCCTGCACAGAGACACTTTTTCTTACCCTTTTCCAGGGGCTGCATAAATCACCTAGCCAGGAAGGGAGGAGCGTGGGCTGGAGGGGAAAAGATGGGGATGGGTGGAGGAGAGAGGATGGTGAGGGAAAGAGGCCAAGGACGAGAGCAGGGTGGGAGTGAGAGGGGGAAGTGAAGGAGAGAGGAGGTGGTGTGGGGGGGATGTGGGGTGGACGGGGATGCAGGAGAAAGCAGAAGGCTACAGGTGCATGAGGACGTGGGGGGCACAGGGGTGTATAGGGACATAATGGGAGTGCAGCAGTGTATGGAGGTGAATGGTAGGGTGCAGGGCTGTGGGGGATGAGGGACATGGGGTGGCGGCTCTGGAAGGTGGAGAGGATGGGTGGAGGGGATGCAGGGGGAGGCAGAAGGCTACAGGTGCATGAGGATGTGGGGGACACAGGGGTGTATAGGGACATAATGGGAGTGCAGCCGTGCATGGAGGCGAATGGGTAGGGTGCAGGGCTGTGGGGGATGAGGGACATGGGGTGGCAGCTCTGGAAGGTGGAGAGGATGGGTGGATGGGGATGCAGGGGGAGGCAGAAGGCTACAGGTTCATGAGGATGTGGGGGACACGGGTGAATAGGGGCATAATGGGAGTGCAGCCGTACATGGAGGTGAATGGTAGGGTGCAGGGCTATGGGGGGTGAGGGAAACGGGGTGGCGGTTCTGGGAGTTGGAGAGGATAGGTGGGAGAGCGCTGTAAGGGGTACAGGACTGGATGGGTAGGTGTGAAAAGCAGGACAGGATGGGACGGGGAGGGATGCAGTGAGGGGGATAGGGGTGCAGCCCCATTCCCAGCACTCGGAGCTGGGGATACACACACCTCAAACTCCTGGGTGCCGGCGATGGGGCGACAGACAGACCGTGGTTCGCCGCAGGACACAGGCTGCAGCTCGAGCCCAGCCACACGAGGAGCGCGAGAAGAGGCCGGGCAGCAGCGGGAGAGACACATGCCACATGACCCCTCAACAGCCGCCTGCTGAGCGCTCGCAACGCTAGTTCCTCCCCTGCCCTTACCCAGCCAATGGGAGCTGCGCCTGCAGGCAGGGGGCGGAGCAACACGCGGACCCCTCTGGCCGCCCCAAAGGCTAGGAGCCGGACATGCTGGCTGCTTCCCAACCCGGGAGCTGCACGGCGGCTAGAAGGAAGCCTGCCAGCCCCGCTACATAGTGGTACCACCAACTGGCCAGTCAACAGCCCGGTCAGTGGGGCTGACCAGAGTCGCCAGGATCCCTTTTTGACCGGGTGTTCCGGTCCAAAACCAGACACCTGGTCACCCTAGGCTTACACACAGCCGTGAGAGGTGCTTTTGTAGTCAGTTGCTCGTGAGTTATTTAAAGCTTTTCTGACTAAACCGATGTGAAAACCACCATGTAAAAAAAAGTGAGATTTTAGAGCCAGATCCTGAACCACTGAAATCAAGTGGAGCTTTGTTATGGAGGGTCCAGAATCAAGCCAATGAACAGGAAGAAAACCCTCACAGGGACGTGCGTTTCCTGATGGCTGGTTGCCGTTGCAGTCTGCCTGCAAGATCTAGTAAATTGAACACTAGTCTGGGAGCCAGGAGCTGATTGCTAATCCCAGCGCTGCCAGGAATTTGGTGAAGCCTTCGACAAGGTTGTAGCGCCCTGTCTTTCACTTGACTTCAACGGGCGTCCGCACATCTGAAAAAAATCAGACCCTGAAAATTCCTTGTATTTCAGTTTCCCCATGTTTTAGTGAAGCAATAATATATATCCTCCCCCACCACTCCTAGGTGGTAGAGTGTTTGGAATGGCATGGTAATATGCTCTTTTTATTTAGTGTTTATATAGCACCACAATTGCAAGTTATTATATTTATGTTGCACTTCTTAGTTATAAGAAGAAACATTTCTTCTCTCCAACTGCGTTTTGGTTTAGGTTTAGGTTGTGCTCCAGGCGTCTACTGTGACAAAGACGCCTTTGTTAGCTACACATGAACGTTTTAAAAAAATAAATAAATAAAGCGTTAACTAAAATAAAGTAACAGTTCCTATTGCATCGCTGGTGGCCCCTCCATCGCTGTGCCCAGCTGGCAGTGCTGACCAGCCACATAACCTTATAGAGAAGAATTAGCAAACTATTAGCGGTAGGGCTTAATTGGCTAGAGGAAAATGCTCGGAGTGGCATTCCCAGCATTGTTGTGGTGGGAGGGGGTCCATCAGTATTGTACCAGACGGCGTCAGCTCCTCCCCTCCTGTTTGCAAACAGCAGATTGGCTGAGGGGGCAAGGATGCTAACCAAGAGCTCAGTACTGACGGCGGGCGAGCAAGCCAGCTAGGGACAGAGTAAATCGACAGCAGTGTTGAAACTCATGCAGTTTCTATGAGACAAAGGTCTCTCCAGGCCTCGGATGTCAAAATATCTGCTGCTAACGCCTATTGTTCATTGCCTGCCAGGGAGGGTGAATTCTTAGATGTGCGGGCGATGGACGTACACCACAATGGAAGAATTGGGAGGGGAGTTTAGTGCGTAAAGTGTTCACCCGAGTCCCATTTCTCTAACACAGAAGAATCCTCCCTGGAGAGAACTCACTTCAGGATGGCTCTTGGGGTCTGCAGAGCTCATGGTGATCTTCTCTTCCTCCCCAACTCCAAGGCCCCTCACCCTTGCTCCCCCCCGCCCCCCAAGGCTGGAGGTAGCAATGCTTAGAGGACCCCAAGTCTAGTGCTGCTGCCTTAACTGCTTAGCAGCGCTATGACAGCCTCTGAACCAGACATTACTTCCCATCGCTCTCTCTCTCAGCCAACTGGGCCCTCAGATTGAGAGGCCAAGCCCTAGAATGCCAGCAAAGGGGAGAAAGGTGGTAGCAGAACGGAGCGCTGCAGAGGAACCACTGCATGAGGAAGAGGAAATGGAGGCAGGTGGAAGAAGAAAAGAGGGCAAGGACTCCCAAGACCCAAGGGAGGGAATGAGATTTGGGTTTGGGGAAGCCAAGACTATTCTTGCTAGCAAACCCCCAAACCAGACACTCATCCCCTTAGAAAGTCTCTCTGGCTGGACTGAGAAAATATAGCCTGGGACTCTGCAAAGAATTTCCTTTGCGTTGCCACAGACACTGCCCTCCTCCCCCAATCCCCAGATCAGGGAGCTCACAATGGCAATCCCCCAATCAAAGTGGTCCTTCATGCACACAGCTTGGCGTGTAATACATTCCCAGCTGAAGTCGAGTGAATTCCATCCCACTTACATTCAACACGGGCTAATTTAAAACAGGACTAGAAACATTTTCACTCGTGCTTTCTAAACAGCTGCTAATGGATATGAACAGCAGCAGATTCTGAAGCCAGGACCCTGCAAAAGCAAGGCACCGCCAACAAAGCAGAGACCCTGGTGCATAGCAACTTGCCCACTGCTGACTCACAAGAGCAAGGGTGAAAAGCTTCCTCAGCAGAAGAATTTCCCCCCGTTCTTCCAATTCTGATCTCCCACAGCCCTATCCTCAAAGGAGCAGGAGAAAATGCAACAGCTGTTTACTGTTGTAGCCTTACCTATCCTTTCTGCCCACTCTCCTCTCCCATCCCCCAACGGCCCACGATCACTCGCTTAATGCAAAGTAACCTTGTGACAGCAGACCCTTTCCAACAGCCTAGACTCCCATAATTACAGGAATAAGGAATCCTTGGTTTGCTCCTGAAAGGTTTCACTCACACAAATGCACACTGGGAGAAGTGACCCTTCCCTACTGTCTCAGAATGAGTTGGCCCTTTAGTGGGGTTGGGGGCTTAGATTCATTGAATTGAAACATTCTGCACCGGCCTGGTTTGGTATTGAACTGCTGTGGTGCCTCGTGGGAGTTGTAGTTTGACCCATCCTCCTACTGGACTCTATGAGCCAAGCTCCTGGCCAAACGATACCTCTCGTCATGCGCCAAGATCCCATGACTCCCATGATGCGCCATATTGGTTCAGCTGGAGTGAGTGAATTCTAGCTTGGGAGCATTTCATGCCCACTGCACACAGTTTTAAACGACAATGTTCCAGGCAGTGGAGACCATTTCTCCTTGTGGCAGTGGCTTTTCCTTTCCCCTTTGAGTAGTTCCCCAGCAATAACACAGTCCTATTGTTGCATAACTAGTGGTTAAAATAAAAATCACAGCCGTACCTGGATGAAGCCATTTCAGAACTTGCCCCCCAGCTGTATGACAGAGCTGGCAAATGGCAAGTCTCCCCAACACAAACCTAACAGGCTGCTGGCATGTTGGAAGGCTATGTTCGAGTCGCTCTGTTGGAGGGCTGAAATCAATTTAGATGGGCTGAGAGGACTAACATCTAGGTACAGAGCCAAGGAGCTCATTCGAACATCATTATAGTGAGGGCTGCAGAGCTGGGGATGCGGCTGGAGTACACTCGACGGCAGCCAGTCAAGAAAGCTTTAAATATGCCATTTGGGACGTACTGCAAGAGTGGCTCAGAATTACTATCAGGTGCTTTGGGGTCCCCACCCAGTCTGTACATGGTCTCCGGCTATGATAACTCTCTTCCAACAAGACCTTGAGGACCCTATGGAGAAAGGAACAATTTCCTATCCTTGGGCCTCCTAGCACACCACCTGTGGAAAATGCAACCCTGGGCAACCAGCTAACGCTAAGCCCTCTTCTCAGATGTACTGCAAAGCAAGCAGACCAGTTTCAAAATGCCAACGATGGCGGGAGTGAGCGATAAGCAAGAGAGGCTCCCATTGTTCGGGGCAGATTGATGGTAATTGTTCTGTTATGGCAGGCTCCTATCTAGGGCCATGTCGCAGAGTGCTCCCATTGTGTAGCAGCTATTTATTCCACTGGGTTTTTAAAGCTCTCTTCTTATCTTCCCTGTTATTTATATAACTGTTTGATTTATGAGTCATGCTCATGCACAGGGTAAAAGTTCACATCTCCCTCTATCTGAGAAACACAAAGAAATGTTTCATGAGCTGCACACGTTCCAGTTCTTCGCGCACTTTTTCTCATTCTTTTTCCATGTTTTGACCTCAGTGGCTCAGCAGAGAACGCCGCTTGACGCTTTCTCCTGCTTCTAGATCAAGGTGCTTGCAAAAGTAGATCTGTCTGCTGTGCATGGGAGCCAGCTGGTACCAGCAAATTCCCTCCCCCGCCTGGCACTTGGAAAATTCTGCATAAGAGACTTGTTGAAAACTGGATAAACAGACACCAGTACCATCTTTGGGGTGTGACATAAAACAGGTACTGTCCTACTTGCTGTGACTGTACATCCCAAAGTACCAAGTGTAAGAGAGTGTGTGTTTAAATTTGAGTCCTGGACAAATTCCAATTTACCCAATCGCAAATTGTCTACCTGAAAATCCCTAGGAGTTTCACCTGGATATAGTATTAACCATTTTCTGTTCTGAATGTGATTGCAATGGTGCTGTGCACAGTTAAAGAACTGTCATGTTTCATCCTAGATGTACCTGGATATTTATATACACCTATATAGTTGTATAGTTATATAATATATATATTACAGGTGTACGCTAACATATCTATGCACATGCACGTAGTTGGGCAAATAAACTGCAATGAAATAATTCATTCAATTAATTTCATTTCTTTCTGTTCGTGAATGGTCAACGAATACATCATGTCCTTCTCAAATTTGTTATTTGAAGTTACTCACCAAATACTTTCTGGAAATAATTCTTTGTTGTTCTTTCAGGAGCACTGGTTATTTTAAATCCAAATTCATTGGACAGACACACACACGGCATGTTTCTGTTCCCCGACTAGACGCATGTAAGTCATAAAGTTTCCAGCATGAATACTCACAAAGATGAACTTCAAATCCCCTTTCTGCAAATATTGTGCTTTCAACATGTCATTTCCCTATTTGCCAATATTGCTGGCAAATGCATTTCTTTAGGAAATGTATGGAAAGGAAACACAAAAGGGGCCTGTAAACAGGGAAGTAAATGAATTTTCACATGTGACCACGCAGTCACAGAAAATATTTTAGGGTATTTAACTGGGGTTACATTTACTCCCTGTGCAGAGAAGCCAGCACAAGAACCATGCATTACTCAGGCCCTGCTGGGGACATAAGTGATGCTGCCTGCAGGGGAGATTTCCACTCATTGAGAGCTGAGCACCTAACTTCCTTAGGCTACTTTGAAAATCCCAGTGAAAGCCTGGATAAAGCACTAGCTAATAGAGCGCAGAGTTCAGTCCTGCAGTGGCTGCTGGGGGATATCAGCCAGATGACCTAACTGGTCTTTTCCCTCTCTAATTTTGATGATTTCACAAATACGTTGGACATGATCTTTTCTTTTTTTAAATGCAGATACCATATATTTGGCAAGTGAGACATTGACAAGCAGTCGCTTGTTTATATATAAAATGCTATTTTCAACCTGCCCCTTCTTTATGCTCTCAGGGACATTTCTCCTGCTGAAAAACACCACACCCATTGCAGGGGAAAAGAAAGCAGTGAGATATTGAGGTAACTAAGGACACCTGGTAGGGAAGTGGAGCAGGTCCCATTATCGTATCTGCTGACAAGTTGTCCTGCACGGCTGTTTACTGTGTTACAGAATAAACAGCCCACGTTTGAGTAAAAGCACAAACCTAGCTGAGTGATTGTAACCTAACAAAGAAAAAAGGCTACTTAATAATGCTCCCATTAGGTAATTTACTGAGGCACACCTATCAGACACCTGTGCTGTCTAGGTTTCGCATGAGATACAAGGGAGCAACAAGCCGTTGCTGTTGAGAGACACGTATGGGAACTGGAACGGTAACATTTCATGGGATTTTCCTAACCACAGCAAAGAGAGAGAGACCAAAGACAGACTTGCCAGAACCTAGCTGAAGAAACTGCTAAAGCACAGTGCACGTGAGTGAGAACGTGAATGGCCACCTCGATGAAATCCCCCCATCTAGTAAGCAAGTGCTGTCCATGTTAGTTAGTGCTGCCTTATGTACCTACATGCTTCCAAGATGTTTGGGTGTCTCGATCATTTGAGCCCGCTCTCCTCCCAGCCTGTAGGACGGGAGCCCTTTTCCTCACAGCGTGTGAAGGAGGAGGATGGTCTTGGTGCTAAAATTTTGACGGGAACTCAGGGGGTCTTGGCTCAGCCGCTAGACAATTCACTTAATTTTCCCTATCCCTTGGGGTGCTGCAAGGCTAGAGTCAGTGATTATGAGGATCTCAGATATTACAGCTGTGAGCACCATAGAAAAGCCTGTCAAAGACAAATACCTACAAATGACTCGAAAGGCCCACTGCTGAATTCTGAGAGGACAGAGTTTGCAACAACACAAGAGCCCAAAGGGTGCCAATTTTATGCTTCACATTGCTTACAGTTCAAACACATGCAGGGTGCAAAGGCAGACAAACATGAAATTAAAAAAAAAAAAAAAAAGTCACTGAACACGAGAGAATTGAGTGCTGGTTCCAGGCAGTGGAACGAGGAACTCAAGAAGCTCGAACTATTTAGTTTATCCAAGAGAAGGTTAAGTGGTAACTTGATCACAGCCTACAAGTACCTATGTGGGGATGAGGTTGGTATTTCTGAGAGTAGATGGCTCTTTAAGCTAGCAGAAAATGGCATAAAGAGATTGAACGGCTGGACGCTGCAGTCAGACAAATTCAGACTGGAAACAAGGCGCACATTTTTAACAGTGAGGGCAATTAACCATTCAAGTAGCTTACCTGGAGATATGGTGGATTCACGGTCACTCGAAGTTTTTAAATCAAGACTGGATGTCTCGCTAAAGCTATGCTATGGCTCAAACAGAATGTACGGACTTGTTGCTGAAATCACTGGCCTGCGTTCTGTAAAAGGTCAGACTAGATGATCATCATGGTCCCTTTCTGCCCTTAACATCTATGAACTGGGTGATAACAGACAATGCAGCAGCGGTTCACGTGCTAAGATCCCAGGATGAAGGATGCTAACGTAAAGTAAAGCATTTTCAGTTTGCCTCTCTTTCTTTTTTGATTTAAATATTTTACTCCCTTCTAGTCAGAAAGAGCAAACTATCAAGCAAATCACAGAACAAAACCATTGGAGATGCTATACTCAGAGGCTATAAAGAGAAAGCATTTGCAGTATTTATCACACACACACACCACAGAAATAAATTGAAAGCTGTAGACACACACAGGGAATCTTAAGATTAGTTCAAGAGAAGGGTGCATATTTTTCATAATAAAATTAAGCATTTCTATTTGTTTAGTGTCCTGGACATTTTAAAAGAATTCTTCTCAAAAGCTTTAACATTACAAACCAGTATTACAGTATTTAGTGTCCATCCCTGGTATATGTTGTTTAATTTTTACTGTTCATATTCCTCAGTATTCAACACACAAAATGTCACACCACTGTGTTTAGGCTCTACAGAACTACATCCTCAGTTTAGCAAAGCATTTAAGTATGCACTTAACTTCAAGCATGCAACCAACCCAGTGCTTGTGTTTTGCTGAATCAAGCTGACGGATCTTCCCTAGTGACCCTATAATTACAGTCCCTTTACCTCAGCGATTTTTCATCTCAGTCAACTGAATGTTTTAGCCAAATGTCAATGGAATTGTGACGCATGGCCAGAAAGAGTTAAACATCCTGCAAAATAAATGACTCATATTCAACCCTTAAAGACATGGGGAGAGAACGTTTGTGTTTTTGTGTATTTACATATATATAGATAATGGTGAACAATGTAACCAAGGGTCCCTGTCTATGCTGTATTCGGATAATTCAAAGGTCAAAAGAACATCCTAGCATTTAAATGAAGTGTAAACATGGGATATCTCTGCATGCATCTCTCCTTGAAATGTATAGCAAATAATCAGTGAATGGTGAAGGAACTGGCTATTGTCTTATGTTAATTCATATAGCTAAGTACCGGCAATAGACTGCCTTATGCTAATCTGTATGAATAATTAACAACGATGCTTAGGAAATAAGACCCTATTGTTCCTTGAGGAACTCCAACTTGTCAAAGACCACCTGAAATTATATAAAAGATCCTTGGGACTTGATCCTTTTTATCTCAGATCTGCTTGAGGCTTCATACAGGGGAAGCTTAAGCCATAAGGACTGAGATCCCAGTCCGAAGGTGGAACACCCTGGAATGATACTGGACATTGGACTATAACCTATGAACTATTTCTGAAAGAACTCTTTATAACTACAAAGCTCACCATCTCTGCTATGAATCTGAACCTCAAGAACCGAACTCATGTCTGTATGTATATTGATCTTTTAACCATATTCTCTCTCTCGCCTTTTTTTTTTTTAAATACATTGTAGTTTAGTTATTAAGAATTGGCTGTATGCATGTATTTGGGTAAGATCTGGAATAGTCAATAACCTGGGAGGTAATGTGTCTGATCCTTTGGGATCGGTAGAACCTTTTCTTTTATATGATGAAATAAGATTTTCAGAAACCTTCATCATATTTGACGTAGGTACCTGGATGGAGGCCTGAGGCTATATTGCTTCTAGGGAACTGCGTTGTTTGAACTTCTGAGTATAACAGAAGCGGTTTAGTGCTGGCTTGGTAAATCTAAGTATTGAATTATCCACCAGCTTTGGGGTTTGTTTGCCCCATTCTTTGCAGTTCACCCTAATTGAGCGACCTCAGCACGCTGCCCGCCAGGACCCTGATCACAGGAGGTAACAAGATCATTCTGATAAAGCAGGCCTGGCTGTGCTGAAATTTTCTCTCACTCAAGTGAGAAGTTGGAGAATGGCTTGCCCTGGCCTTTGGGGAAAATTAACTACTAATTCTTCAGAAGTCACTAGTGGGTTAGTCTATAAGACTGATTGGATCTGACATTTTATCGCCACCAACTTCCAAATATGCCTCTGTGGCATTTCAGAAAAAATTGTAAAGCATTAGGGGATGAGCAGTCAGATCACTAGCCCTCTGATTTTGACTGGCATGGGAACACCGTGTGTAACAGGGGATTGTTCCACTAAGACTTGAGGAGAGAGTGAAAGAAAACCTAGTGAGGTCTTCTGCACAGGGCTAGCAGTAAGAACAGAGGCCTGGCAATCAGGATCTCCAGGTTGCCCTGGAAACGGACCTTCCTGGGTGACCTTGGGCAAGTCATTCAATGTGTCTGTAAAATGGGGGTAATATTTGGCTACCTCCCATAAGATGATGCTTGCAAAAAGCTTTGCAAGTCTCAGATTAAAGCTGCTATATATGGTGAGTGCAAGTTGTTATTACATGGTGTTTCTAAGGCATCCATCACTGCAGTGTCTGGGCACATTATACCTGGGACCAAAATGTCTGGTTTCTACAGCCAACAGCATACTTGAGAGAGAAAATAACTTTTAAAAACAAGCTCTCTGTGGGATGCTTCATAAAATGTTTATGAAACAAAGGGGTGACTTGTTGACAGATACTGTTGTAGAATTGCTCCAAGTGGCTTCAAGGTATGTATGCCCAATCTCTGTGCTACTCGATAAAGAGCTACTTTAAATCCCAACAGCAGACGCTTTGGAACAGTTTGTTGACTTAAAGCAAAATAAAATAAAATCTCCCACTCCACCTAAAAAGGGAATCGCTGTGGGTAATTTAACCCTTTTATTGACTTAGCTGTGATTTATGTCCATTTTTGCAGATTTGTTCTTTGAAATTATCCAGTGAATTTTGCATTCAAACATACTGCAGGACCTGTGGGCTGTCCCCAAACAAGTGTGCATAATTCATCTGGTGTGATTGCTCACCAAATGCAGCGCATGTCCTAAATTGAGCCTTGGGATTTTGGGCCCCTTTCACCTTTGCCCCAGTGCCCTAGCACAAGTGAAATAGAGTTTAAACGTCAGTTCCCACATAAGGTTTGAAGGCCAGCACAGAAAAGGTCATTCCTTTCCATCCACTTGGTGCTGGGATGTAGGTGGCAGGATGCTCTCCGGGTATTCTGGGGGGTGGTGTCTAGTTTCTGGTACGGCTAACTTCACTCCTCCCAACGGCAGAGTAGCCAATTTATACTGCACAGAGTTCTGCAAAGGTAAATTGCAGATGGGAAAGAAGGAAGGGGGGGAAAAGAGGCTGACTTGTTCTTGCAACCAATGACACACAGATAGTTGATCCGGCTCACAGAGCTAATTTAAGTAACCCACTCCTGCATGCACAGATAACTTGTGGGAGTGGGGGGGAGGGGAGAGAGAGCCCATAGAGTGACAGTTGCTTTTCAACTCTTCCATGGATACATTCCTAATGTAGTAAATATACACAGATCATGAGACAGGTCATCTTGTGTTTTCAACCCACTCAAACTGTAAATTCTACAGGGCAGCTGCCTTGATTTTTTTCATTTGACCTGTAAGGTGCCACACACACCTACGGGGCTATTTAACCAACAAGCCTCCGAGTGGCAGAGGCAGGATCCAGGAAGAATAAATGTCTTGGCACCAGGGACCAGAGATAGATTCAGAAGGTGGTGGTGGAACTGAAGCATTTGGAATCAGAACCACCTACTGGTTCAAAACACAGGAGTTCTTTCGGCTACAAGTATTTCATCCCCAATTGTACATAATGCAGCTGTACTTCCATGCAGAGATTTGGACAACCACAAGGATCATGTGAGCAGGGGATGCTACAGGTCACGATCACGACTGGATTTTCACGTGTGCCCCAAAAAGATATCATTTGAATTTCCGTGAAAAGACAATAGCCTTCCTTCCAGGTAAATAAAGGGTTCACTCAAATTCAACCGCTCAGACAAAGGAGCAAAAAAGTGATTAGTTTGGAATATTTTTAGGAACTGTAGCAGACCCTTCATTTGAGACCATGCTAACTCCATTTTAAACTGCGTAGGTCCATGGAATTCTCCACCCAAATTTACATTTTTAATAGAAAATAAATGTTCCTATTGGCACAGCCACACAAAGTGCAGTTTAATGATGTGGCTGCATTGATGCAGGGTAGCTCCAGAGCTGGAGGGCGCATATAAAGGTTATTAAAATATTTCATTTTAAAAGAAAATACACATATAGACTGGGTGGTCTAACAGCAGAGCTGGGATTATGACCCACTGACAAAGAATCCCAGTAGTACCTGCCAATTAATGTTCATAGCTTCATACAAAAAAAGCTAACCCTGTCCCCTTTCCATGTATCTTTCAATCAAACACACTTCACATAAAAAATTAATGCAAATGTCATGGCTGAATAATTAACTCAGTTCCCGTCTTTCTTTTCCCCCCCCTCCTTCTTACTTATGACCTACAATTCAATGACTATTTTCCCATCTGCTTTTATAATTGCTGGAAGGCCTTCCCAGGAAATGTGGCTACCATGCAATACTGGAATTGAATACAGTTAGAATTGCCTCACTGATGGGATGTAATGCAATTGGAATGGTATTCATTGGTAACATACCAAACAACCGCTGCACACCCTGCCCTGAGACCTGCTGTTCTGAGACCACCTTAAAAAGCAGCAGGGCTCAATTTGGGAAGTACTTCCGTGCAGAACAAAGTACTAAGAAAACGTAGTGGGTTAGGGGCTAGTGTCAATGGAGTTAATCTCAATGTTTACCAGCATCACTGAGATCACAATGCTAGAGACAGTTATCGCTTTAAAGAGAACTAAAAAGCGAGCCCAAGGTAAGCTGAAGAAGATGAGGTCAGCTAATAACTACACTATTATTCCTCTCCCATCACTGGATGAAAATAGCCTGAAAAGGAACCAAAGCTCAATAAAGGGGGAGAGAGAGAGGGGTGTGTGTGTGTGTGTGTGTGTATTCTCTCTTTTCTTAACCATCTGAAATAACATTTTGATTTAGCTAAGCTCTTGGCCATATGACCACCTGTGACTAAACCAAAGGGCCCATTGATGGAGTCAGCTGAACCAACAAGAAACTGATTGGCCCCCTCTGGACTGCGGCCCCCTCCCCACCACATCTAACTGAGGGAGTCCACATTTTCAGTGAGAAACCCTGAGTGAAGAAGGGGGAGACGCTACAATAACCTCCGTGCCAACGGCCCTCAGAAGCAAAGACATGCACCTCGCTAATCGGCTGCCTGGCAATTTCCTTTACCAGGCCCGGTGCTGGGCTATTAATACTGCACCTCTCTGCTTTTCTGTTGAACGCTGACTGCACGTGGCTATATTTAGCATTTGGTTAAAATCCAAAAACCATGAACAAGCGACAAAGTGTTTGCCAGCTCAAACTTGAGAGGGATGGATTGTCGCGTGTGCGTTGAGGCTGCCGGAGCAGCCCCAGGATGGAATTCAAAGCTGGTCCCCACAGAAGGTTTATATTTACCCGGGTGTTAAGTCCCCAGGCCATGCAGACTCTAGTTCCTTATCTGGAAGACCAGCCTCCCTTCCCGCCCACCTCTCTTCAGCTCCAGAGGTCTATGGGCTGTGCACCATCCATCACCAGGGCTCTGCCATTTTTCTCTGCCTCTTATCTCTCTGGCCGAATCTACACTAGAAAAGCTCACAGCTGTACTCACCCTGAGTGATGGTGGAGGGCTGTAGCGTGTACTGGGATATCTAACTATTCCCAAACTTCCCAACTTAAATACACGGGGAAGCTGGAAATTAAAACAATTATCTAAAACAGAGCTAAACTAAAATAAACAGGACTTTCCTCCTACTCCCTTTAAGAATGTGCATATTCCCCTGCCAGGAGAAGAATGTGAAAGAGACTACAGCAAACTGTATTATGCAACCCTAAAGCCTGGAACCAGACAATTTACTAACAGATGTAGCTGTAAAAAGGCCCTATTCTCACAGCTTGTACAGTAACAATGTCTTCATTCAAATTGTTTCCTCTCCTCTGAGAGTTTATTTTTAATCCACGCCGCTAAGGAGACGAATGGGCCACTCCGGCTGCAAAGACTAGATCCCTTGTTGAAAGTGAGCCTTATTTAGTCTTATCTTGATAAAATAAACATGGATAATGGCTTTAAAAAAAAAAAAAGAAGAAGAGCTGGTGCACTTTGTAGATCAAAGCAGGAGTTAGAGAGATTGTGTTAACTTACTGTGGAACATGTGATTGAGTTTAACCTATTCAGGGGTTTGCACCCCAAACCCGCTACAGAAAGCCTTGCTGAAACAGACACTTGGGCTTAAGGCAGAAGTCTAGCTGACCCAATAGCATAAAACAGGATACTGAAACAGGGTATTTGGGGTCATAGATTCCACCACTGTTATTCCAGTCTCAGGGTCATGCTCACAGCTCTGCCAATGCACTTCAGTTCTCACCTAACAACATAAGAATGGCCATACTGGCTCAAACCAATGGTCCATCTAGCCCAATATCCTGTCTTCCAACAGAGCTCAGTGCCAGATGCTTCAGAGGGAATGAACGGAACACAGCAATTTATCGAGCGATCCATCCCCTATTGTTCAGTCCCAGCTTCCGGCAGTCAGAGATTTACAGACACCCAGCACATGGCATTGCATCCCTGACCATCTTGGCTAATAACCCTTTGAGGCCTGGTGTTGAGAGGCTAATGGCTGGTGGAACTTGCTCATTCCCTACTCCACTTAGCTTCCCCAGCTCTGTCTTTTCACTTACGACTATCTCTGAGCACAGCAACTCTATGGTCTAGTAGGAAGAGGATTGAATTGGAAGGTCTAACCATGCATGACACTGACTCCCAGTGTGGACTTGGGCAAGTCAATTCGCACCTCAGTTTCCCCAGCTGTAAAATGGGGGTGATAACTGTCCAGGCACCAGGCCCACTGGGAAGCCTTAAAGAGTAATGTAAGCTCTAGAGCTGTGGTTCTCAAACTTGGGCCGCTGTTTGTTCAGGGAAAGCCCCTGGCGGGCTGGGCCGGTTTGTTTACCTGCTGCGTCCACAGGTTCGGCCGATCGCGCCTCCCACTGGCCATGGTTTGCCGCTCCAGGTCAATGGGGGCTGCGGGAAGGGCGGCCAGCATGTCCCTCGGCCCACACCACTTCCTGCAGCCCCCATTGGCCTGGAGCGGCGAACCACGGCCACTGGGAGCCGCGATCGGCCGAACCTGCGGACGCAGCAGGTGAACTAATCGGCCCGTCCCGTCAGGGGCTTTCCCTGAACAAGCGGCGGCCCAAGTTTGAGAACCACTGCTGTAGAGGAGTGTTACACACCTCTTGCTCCCAACACCTTAGGTCATTTCCCATTGTGGAGACATCTTTTACAGTTTGGCCTTTTGCTGTTGACACAACTTATGAAAGCATTTAAGTGGATTAGTTATAACTCGGGCAGAAAACGTTCAAGAGCTGGAAAACCCCTTCAGGAAAGCGCTGGATGGCTCCCAAAGCAATCCTCCCTGAGTGGAGAGAGGGCACATGAACTCCACATTAAAAGTCCTGTTACTTGACTTCCCTTTCAGTGGGGAAGAAAGGTTAAGGAGCTTGTGGGATCGGAGCAGGGACTCCCCAAACCAAATGGGGATAAGACACAGTTGTTGCCCACCACCACGGAGCACAATTGGTTTCAAGTTCTGCGGCTAAAGCATCACCCATTGATGTGAATGTTGCTGAGTTGCTTTACATAGCGTCTGGGGTCACTATGCACGTCTGTATGCGTGCGTTGCATGGACACTTCCAGACCAAGGTAAAGACACCACAAACAGATCCTCATCCAGACAATCTGGCTCTAACTGTGCTGAACGGTGGTTTGGGAAACAGCCCGCTCTGGGACTGATCTGTGTGGGTGAAAATGGGAAGAACTGATCATTCTGGGATTTACATTAGGCAATGAGTCCCAGTTTGGGAAGTGAACCACACGCTGTGCTCTGCAGTGCTGGGAAACACAGAGATGATTGTCCATTGGTTGTCTCTGTACTGAGTTCTTCTCTCTGGTGAGGGGAAAGCATGTCAATCCAGGACCTGGCAGAGCTCTAGGGGATGGTATTTTGTAGATTAGAGCATGACAAGAAGGCATAAAATGGTAGGATGCTGTGACCTGGGAACAGGGCTGGCTTTAGGACGTGCGGGGCCTGATTCGAATAGTTTCGATGGGGCTCCGGCAGGGATGACACACCCAGCGGCGCTCCGGGTCTGCCACGGCACTGAAGGACCCGCCGCCAAAATGCTGCCGAAGACCTGGAGCGAGTGGAGGACCCGCCGCCGAAGACCCAGAGTGCCACCGGGTGAGTAAAAATTAAAAAGGCGCCTAAGTTAGGCGCTCTTCTTTAGGGCGCGGGGCCCGATTCGGGGGAATCGGCCTAACGCCGGCCCTGCCTGGGAAGGACTATGGCTGAAAGCCTGTTTGCCCTCTAGGATCTCATTACAGCAGAAGTGAAGTACTGCCCTTGCCCTTCTGAATGACTTTTGGGCAACGGTTCCAAGCAGTGCTGGAGTCTCAGGCTAATCCACATAAGCAGGCATCACTGAGCCAACCCAGAGTTAGCGCAAAACAAACAATGACTCAAACTCCCGGAGTTTGAAATGTCCAGGAGCCGGAAAAAGCACCAAGAGAAGCAGCTGAGGAGGGAAGGACGTTCCTAGGCAACGCGAATATTGCAGATTGTTCAGACTCTTGCTTCTAGGTCCTTTGTAGAGTCAAATCATAGCTGTCAAGCAAAGGAACCAAAATCCACTTCCTGTATTGTCTTGTCAGTCTACCCCCTCCCCGGCCCATCCCAGGGTAAAATTACTTTCCGGAAAGAACGCAATGATAAATGATTTCCACATAGGCTGAATAGAATTTGGTAGAAGGTCGACAGCCAGCGTATCAGTTCCTCACTTTTATGAGTATTACAAATGAACCGAAAAGCATGCTCTGTCCAGACACTTGCGGGGCCTGGGTGGGAGTGTCTCTACACGAACTGGTGAGGCGACTGCAAATGCCTAGTGAAGGATTTGCAGCCAACAGCCCAGTACAGAGCCACATTTTAGGGACTCTCACAAATAACTTTGGAGGCTTCTCCTCTCTTGACACAGGCATAAATACCGGCTGCCAACTCAATCTGAGTGCAGGAGCATCGCCTGGACAATTTACAACGCACACACAAAAGATGAGGTCACCAGTTCTCCCATATGACTTCACTCTGTACAAACATACCCTGAAGAGTTCCCACAGCCACCAACACCTGGAAATCCACCCAACTAACCCTTCCACTTTCCCCCCACCTGTTTGATCCAGAGTGAGTGAGTGAGTGAGTGTGTGTGTGTCAGATGCACACATGCCCAGACGCACACATGCCCAGTGAGTATGAGAGCTGAGAGATGCTGATTCTCTCCTCCATCAATAGTTTCTGAAATGCCCCTGAGCAGATACACACAGATGCTCAGGACAGATGGGACACACCACACACACACACACACACACACACACACACACACACGTACGTACAAAGAAAGAAAAATAAATGCTGCCACCACATTTCCAATCACTGGTGAGATCACTTAGCAGTGTGATAGCTGCTGCCAGCAATAAATTCAGAGATGCCAGATTGAACCAGACAGAAGTGGGGTTGTCTAGTCAACTTGGGTCCTACCCCAGCTTTGCCGATGACCATGTGGCTTTCAGCAAGCCGCTTAGATTAAGATTTTCAACAGCACCCAGTGATTTTGAGCACCCAACTTCAGATACTTCAGAGGGCCTGAATTTCTAAAAGCACCAAGCACCCTTCTTCTGAAAATCAGCCCTCCTTAATGTTCTCTCCAATTGGGCACTCAAAAATGGAGGCACCCAGTCATTAGTCTCTTTGGAAAAAAAATCTCTGTGCCTCAGTTTCACCATCTTGAACAACATTAAGGCGCTCCAAAATAGATGCCCACGAGCAACTCGAGTCTATGATATTTTGAGTACAGAGAGAGAGATAATACTCCCTATGTCAAGACAGCAAATTACCCCTCACAGTAATGCAAAGCATTAGTTCAGAACAATCTGCTATGACTAATTTACCTTTTGGAAATTACTACTATCCCTTAAATATTGCGGGGGCTCCAGGAAACCACTGCAATCAAAATGAAATGAAAGGAAGCTCTCTTTAGGAGAAGCCTTGACAAGCAGGTACAGCACCTGTGTCATGACTCAGATACGCACAATGACAAAACTGAAATGACAGCAATGCTCACGAGACTGCAATAAATGGAATGAGATGGTCCATTATTTGCCATTCAAAGCGGTCCTCTTTGAAGGCCGGTTGTCTGCTGCCCCTGTAGCCCTGGAAAAGGTCCCAAAAAATGAATGATAACTGGGCATCTAACTCAAAGCTTATGTGAGTGCAAGATTACACTAACAGACAAGAGCGAAAGACCGACCCTGACTTCCACAGCCTGGAAACAAATATAATCAGTGTCGTGTGGCCAAGGTACAGTTTTCAAGGTATCCATGGCCGCCAAGACCATCTGCCGAGCTCAGCTGGAATTCCGCCTGACCGCAATTGCACAACTATATGGCTTCCCCTTTTCTGGGGGGCTATGGGTATACCTTCACTTTGGCCAGTGTTCCCTCAGTTCATCAGTAGGACATGACAATGTTACTGCTGGAAGGAGCCATGCATCCCTCATCTAAATTAACCCCTGTGTTTTAAGTGGCAAACATGAGTAGCCTGGTGTGTCTGGGAAAGTGAGGAGGAGCAGTTGGTTAGCATGACAAAGGAAATAGGAAGATGACCCTTGATGGACTCACTCCAGAGGCAGTCTACACTGGGGAAGTTTCCTCAAAAATCCTAACTAACTCATTTTACACCGGTGGCCACATGTGTGGCCTGAACAGCTTTTACTGGGCAACTTCAAAGCTACTCAATGTTTTCGGGACCCGGAAAAGGTTTGCTCTCCGGTCCAGAACCAGGGAACAGAAAATACAATGATTGATCCCTGCCTGTGTTTATATTCCCCGGTGCTGACGGATCAGGAAAACCTAAGCCCTATCTCTTCCTAGCACTGGCGAGATGGTAAAAAAATAAAATAAAAAGAAGGTGGCTTTTCTCCATATTGCCAACAGTGCTAGGCAGTTCAGGTTTGGCAGGAAAGCAAACAAAACCCTAATACGTTTAGATTCACATTGGCAGAACGGAGCGATGGCTGGCACTGGCTTGTTTGGGTTCCCAGTGCCAAGGAACCGCGTATTGGGAGAGTTAATTTATAAGGCTGGAACATGTTGTTGTGCTTGTTTTCACACTGATTAAGTTACTCATGCTGTCTTCACCCATGTCGCTGTAACAATTTTTCTTGGATATAAGATTAACCAAAGACGTCATGGTCAATCTGCCATGGCTTCCATTTGTCAAGGCCGAAAGTTTGCTTGTCCCGGTCAAAGACTTAAAAGAAAAGAAAGAAAAAAAAAAACCCAGCTATGCCAAACCCAAGGTTCTCATAATCCTTGGTTAGGGGTCATGCTTGAAGCTGCTTTACGAGACCTCACTTGCTCCAAGAATTGAGTATTCTGTTATGCTGCCTTTGCTATGCTTTAGATCAGAGACTGGGAAATTCTAACCCAGACGGCAAAAGGCTCCTATGAAGATATTCAACTTCAGAGAACCAGGCAA
This sequence comes from Trachemys scripta elegans, assembly GCF_013100865.1. Lineage (NCBI taxonomy): Eukaryota > Metazoa > Chordata > Testudines > Emydidae > Trachemys > Trachemys scripta. The sequence goes on from NC_048311.1 coordinate 31,287,746, forward strand.
GGAGAGAAACACTGCATACCACGTTTCTTGTACATAGTTGTAAACAGATCTCCCAAGGATGAAGCATTTTCAAGCTTGCCCTGTCTTGCTTTCCAGACACACTTTAAATTTCCAGCCATTCTGCTTCCCTCTTGTAATGACCAACTTACAGCTTAATTTCTGTTTACAATGAAAACTGTTTTCTTAAGGGACAAAGAAAGAATTTGCGAGGACTTTGTAGGGAGGAGCGCACTTATTTATCGGCTGCTACCTATCCAGGTTAAGAGTAGGGCATCTATTGCTATAAAACTGAGTCAGTGATTTTGCATTAGAAACCCCTCATTTCTCAGTTGCTTAATAATGGACAACTTGTTTTCCAAACAAGGAGGCAACATCGGAATCCCATTGACTGTAGTGTTTAAATCTGCTCTCAGGCATAAATCAGGTACTTGTTTCCCTAAATGCCAATCAAGGCATCCACTGGTGGGATTTAGAAAACCATTGGGGCTGGTCTACACTGGGGGGGGGGGGGGATTGATCCAAGATACGCAACTTCAGCTACGCAAATAGTGTAGCTGAAATCAAAGTATCTTGGATCGAATTACCTGGGGTCCACACAGTGCGGGATCGACGGCCGCAGCTCCCCCGTCGACTGCGCTACCGCCGCTCGCTCCGGTGGAGTTCCGGAGTCGACGGTGAGCGTGTTCGGGGATCGATATATTGCGTCTTAACGAGACGCAATATAGCGATCCCGGATAAATCGATGGCTACCCGCCGATACGGCGGGTAGTAAAGACATACCCGTATAAAAACTGGTACCCGTTTATAAGACTCCCCCGCTTCCCCGGCAGGAACCTCCTCTCAATCCAAGAGGAAGCACTTATTAGGGAGAGGGGTATGAGGACAGGGCAGAAGGAAATTTCTCACACACACACACCCCATAATTCTCTTTTGAGTTCTGCACCCCGAGTGCAAGAAGCTTTTACTTATGCAGTCCCTTTTGTCCCAAAGAATCCTGAAGCAGCTGCCTCCCAGGTTAAGCATGTTAGAACACAGCACACCGGCGTGTGGGGAGGCTGAATTTGAGTCAAGGGCCATGAGGAGTGATCCATGAGTTTCTAAGGTCTCATCCAAGAGACACACACCCAGCTGTCTGGAATTCAGTTTATCTAAGGAGGCAAAAGAGATGAACCAACCATGCTGCAATTTCAACCTGTGGCCAACCAGCCAAGGTATTTCCCACCTACATCTTAGACATCTCAGCTGTCCTCCTCCAGGTTCAGTGCCACTTTGACAGCTGACAGGAGAAGGCAGTCTCAGTTCTAACAAATACGTACACACTACTCTGTGCTTTGCATCTATCTTGCAACCAGCTGCCGAGACTCATTAGGTTAGCCCACCAGCCCGAGACAGCCAAACTAAGCCTCCTCTCTGGATAGGAGTCCAGGCCTCCTAGGATCTCATGCTCATCTCCCCTTTTAGATGCCGATTCACCTCCATCTTGTGCAGACCTGCATCTCTCATGCTTGTATTGAAACGATTTGCACCAGACAATCCCAACACGTGGAAACTGCTGTATGTGTTAAATACGAGATTCCCTCCCTGCTATTTTTCATGCATCTCCTCTGTGGGAACTAACACAATGTTTAGGCCAGGGCAGGTTAAAAGGTACGAGCGTCCATGGAACTCCCACCGACATAAGTTAAGGGCTTCCTCATGCAAGCTGGGGGCAGGAGGTTTTTTTTTGGCAGGTACACTACGAAGAGGCAGTTGCTCAGAGTTAGAAGCTCCATGGATCAAAAACAGGATATGGGGCCTCTCACTTCTAGGTCAATGATGCAAATACAATTCAAGTCAGCAATGACTGAACACTATCACCATCCAATGTCTGCGGTCTCAGTGCAGGTGTCCACATACGGCACTAGCTGGCCCACTCCTGGTAGTCTCAGCAGAAGCCAAAGACTGAACAGACCATGTAAAATTGGTTATCATCACTGGAGGCAGCCACTCCAGGTCAGTACCAAGAAACACTGGCAGGGCAGACAGAGGAAGCGTTTTGTCCCATATCTGCTGCTTGGCTCATTATGAGAACATCAGGCTCCAGGGATGTCAAACTAGCATAAAATTCATTTCAAAAGGAATTGAAAAGACTCAAGAGATCAGATGTGATTCCCATCCGTGACCTAATGAGCAAAGGGTTTGCATGGCTTCCCCCAGGTGAGAGACATGCAATAAACCTGAAACACATCTTGATTAACGGTCGCGCTTCGATTTTCAAGGGCTAATGCCACCCTTTAAAAAAAGAGAGGCTCTCACCTCTTGCAAAACTCGTGAACGTTCCCAATACATTGCTGCATTGCAGAACAGCGTGGGGAAATATTTACTGTGCAAAACCTCTCCTTGAGAAACACACGTTAGTTAACAACCATCTCTTTTAAAAAAAAAAAAAAGTAACCTCAGGGAATGTTAATTAAAAGGCGCTTAATAACCATCTTACAGCAATTTATTTTAGTAACCATGCTAGGATTTAAACTAGAGATCTGGAAATAGCAGTCTGGCTGAAGAACCTTAGATCTCACGGAAAGGTGGAATTCCCCAATCCAGCCCCCGTGAGGCATGTGAACAGCAATATGTATTCTTCCCCATTAAGCATTTCTAGGCGCACCCTAAACCCAGTGGAACTGCTGAGCACGTGATCTCCGTCTTATAGGGAGGCCAGCTATCTCCACATTTGGTTGACCCTGGAGCAGCTTCTTCATTAGCTCCACTTTGGATCTAGCTAAGCAAGAAATTGAGAAGTGTGTGTGTGTGTGTGTGTGTGTGTGTGTGTGTGTGTGTGTGTGTGTGTGTGTGTGTGNGTGTGTGTGTGTGTGTGTGTGTGTGTGTGTGTGTGTGTGTGTGTGTGAGAGAGAGAGAGAGAGAGAGAGAAATCCAGTGAGTATTCTGTTGTGTCTTAGACCACAATGATTTCCATTCATTCAAAAACAACAGTGTAACATTTCTGCCTGGTTTCAATCTCTGTACATTAATCAAGCCTATTTTTTGCTTCCAGCCTGAGAGACACAGCGTGGGAGGCCTGTCCCATGGAATAATATTTTCCAAGCCATAGTCAAAGTCTGCCTGTCAACTCGTAGCCTCTCTGCTGTCTGTTCTACCAGAGCTGGACAGGAAACTATCTGTGGGCACAGCAGTTCAAAACAAGGCCGGTATTCCCAGCAAACGGGCTGATGAATGGGGTCCATTGTGTTACAGTGGGAGAAACACCACCATCATCATGAGAAAGAAAAAACACACACACACTGTATACATCTCTCTCTCTCATACAAAACACACACACACACACACACCCTAAATAGGATCTTTCATTTGAAAGACATGTCTGAGCAGGTGGTTTTGTTTCCCAGATTTGACAACTTTCATGGCAAGATGTAAATGAGTGTCACTCGCACAAGTAACTCAGAAATTATACACCTCTACCCCGATAGAACGCTGTCCTCGGAAGCCAAAAAACCTTACCGCGTTATAGGTGAAACCCCGTTATATTGAACTTGCTTTGATCCGCCGGAGTGCGCAGCCCCGCCCCCCCCCCTCCCCGGAGCGCTGCTTTACCGCGTTATATCCAAATTCGTGTTATATCGGGGTAGAGGTGTAATAGATTTAGAAAAGGCACAGAAAGATTGAGAATGACACTGGGGGAGAAAGAGAAATACAATTTCCCCTTCCTGAGGCTGCTAACGGCTCTGGCGATTAATGACACTAAACGGATTTCTAAAAATCTAAATCGTCTTTTTGCCATTGCAGCTGACAGTTCATCGTTCACATTACTGATGGTTTGTGTTACCACCGCACCCCGACAACCCACTCACGATCAGGTTCCCATTGTCCTAGGCGCTGTATCAACTCATAGTAAGACAAGCCATGGCAGATGAGCACAGAACTAATAAGTTCTAAATTCTAAATAAGTATGGGCGTATTTGGGTGGGGGGCAGTGAAGGAGAAAACACAACACCACAGAGTTGCGCACACGAGCTCAAATGACTCAAGTCCTTTATTCCATGAAAACAGATCCATCCACTTGGCTTTGATTTCTAATCTGTCACACTGGGATAATGATTGTGTGTGTGCGTGTGCGGCGGGCACAGTCTCCCTGGATTGGTGTGTATGGTGCCCAGAACAACTGCGATCCTGATCTTGCTTGTGGGTCTCTAGGTGCTACCGTCATACAAATAAAGAAATCACAAAATTTCACCGTCTGGTTCTCATCTTCTAGCAAAAAAAAAAAAAAAACCTAAAAAATGTGAAGTCTCCACTCTCTCTTTCCTGGGTCAGCCCCGCTCCTAAATGAGCTAAATAGGTCATGGAGTTACACAAGCCATTCCCGTCACTCCCACGACGGAGTACTCGCATCCCATGGGAGTGCTAGCTGGGAGATCAGACACCAGGGCTGGGAACAGAGCCCCGATCTCCCCAGGCCAAAGCTCAGCAACAGACACAAGCCTTCAAGTTAAGAACTTCAGAAACACACACCAGGTACGAAAAAGCAGCAGCCCGAGCCAGATGGGCTTTGGCTCAGTGCAGCGGGATTCATGATGAAATGAAAATGCCAGACCTCAGCCAGCTAGAAACCACATGAATGGATTTTCCCTTCATTCCAAATCTGATTTAAGATGGGAGAAAAAAATCCGGCTGTTTGCACTTTAGGGATGCTCAGTTACACAGCTTAAAGATGGAAAAAAACATCACGCCCCACCGCCACCATGGCAAGATTGCACCCCCCCCCCCCCCCAACGTTCAAGTACTTGGCCTACCTTAAGGTGCAGTATTTCCAGAGATGGGGGATTCAACCACTTCCCTTTCCTAGTGCTCACACTACAGGTTTCATTTGCTGAACTTCTTTCCATTATCCAATTGATGGGGCTGTTAATGCTGCAGCTTCGGTGTTCTCTGAGGCACAGGCACTTTTCAAAGGACTGGAGCATGGATCCCCTAGACCGGGGTGGCTCGCAAGCCACATACGGCTCAATTAACCATTAAAGTGTGGTTCACGGAGCCCCCCCACTTCCTCCTCATTCTCCACCTACCAGACTGGGGTGGGGAAGCTCAGGACCTCTGCCTTGAAGCAGGGTGGCGTAGTAAGGGCTTCTGTCTAGAGGGCAGGGAAGTCTCGGGGCTTCAGCCCTGTGGGGTGCACCTGCCAGGGCTCGGGACTTCAGCAGGAGCAGGTTGAACCCGCAAGCCCTGGCTTCCGGCAGGTGTACCCTGGCTCTCGAACTTCTGAAGATGGTCGTATGTGGCTTGGAAGACCAGTAACTTTGGCCACCCCTGACCTAGACCTAGGGCCAAGATTCCTAAAAGCCACTCTTGATTTTGGGTGCCCACATGGAAATAGTGCCATGGAGGCATATTTTCAGTCAGCGCCGAGGACACATTCTGAAATCAGACCCCTTTACCGCGGTCTCTAGTTTGAATTCTCTGACGGACAAAGTGACGACCTACTTCCTCATCTCCCGAGTCAGATATCGGCAGTTCCAGAAGCATGGGCATCGCAAGATGAACAGACCAACCGTCCGGATGTCACCGGGGAGAGAGATTGGGTGCGTCAGAGCTGGCTGAAAGCATCAACACAGAGAAAGATAGGCAGGCAAGAGATGCCTGAGTGAAAAAGGAGACTCCCAGGGAGGGGGACCAGTGAGGGGATCTAGAGAGCCATTGGGAAAAGCAAGAGATTGATGTGAGAACTGATCAGAGCTGGGGAAGCTCTAGTGAGTCAAAGGAGGGCTTGTGCCAGGCCGCTGGGAAGAACCTGCCTGGTTAGGAGAAGCTGAACTCAAAACAAGAGAACCAGTGCTGCACCACAGATCCCAGCAGCAGGGCAGAGAGGCCGGACGGAGTGGAACACTGAGGTAGATTTGTCGCAGGAGACCTGAATTGGGGCCACAGGGGGAAGATGCGTGGGAAAGAAACAGGTTTTGGAACGCTCAGTCAGACAGGCCTGGAGAGTGGGGCCCTGGACTGGGGGCTAGAGGAACCGAGACAGAGTGGTTAATGACTCTCGGGTGGGGGACCTTGGAAAGGGATGAAGAGCTGCTGAACTGTAACCTGACTTTACTTTGGGTTTTGAGAAGAACTGTTTTACCATGCGGGATCTGCGGATTCTGGCATCTGACTTGATTATAAAAGGGTTTGAATTTGCCACTAAGAGAGACAACATTACTATGCAAAGGTAGATTCCAAGGGGAAACTGAGGCAGGTGTGCACATTGTGTCCAGGCCTGCCATAGGAGGAAACCCCAGGCGGTGGTCACCCTATGACATCCAATAAGTACAGTATCTTGTGTTTGGCACTGGCTAGTGTCATATGAAATAACTGCCCATAAGCCATCTAACTGCAATACCACACTTCGCAGTACCAGGAGAAAAAAATTTCCTTCCTGACTCCAGCTGGTGGTCAACTTTTGCCCTAAAGCAAGAGAGCTGGTAACCCTTAGAACATTAACCTTGGTATAGTTTTTTTTTAATCTTTCTAAGCTATTTGCTTCTATATCCTGTTGCAATCCGTTCCCCAGACCATACAGCGCTTGAGAAAATATTTCATTTAATGAGATATATAATCTATTTATTTAATAGTTCCGCTAGCTTATTTATTTCCTAGTACTTCACAACCCTAATAAATACCATCTGGTCTTTGTAATTTATTACAATGCAGTGTAAGTTGTTCACCTATTTGACGGCTTGCCTGTGCCTTGCCGTCCTGGCACAAAGAGTAGCTCTAGGGTCTGTATTTCAACATTAGCTTCTGTAGTGAAGAAATCTGCAAAAAGTTCGTTTTGCTTCCTACCAGTGTTCCTGTTCTATCCCTCCCCTGATTAGGAAGTAGCCCCAAATCAGCTGAGAACTACAATACATGATAGGAACAAAGACATTACCACCTAGTGTTGGAGAAGAGGGAAGCAGCAACTGCACCATTATTAACTGTTGCTCTCCCTATGGTTCTTCTCCCTCTTTATAATTTCTCTCTCTCTTTTTTTTTTTTTTTTTTTTTTAAATTCTTGCTTTTCCATATTTGTGGCACATCCAGTAAGGTCATCTCCATTCTGCTTTGGCTGATGGTCAGTTGGAACCAGGCTTTTAGAGATCAATAAAGGAGCCATTAAAAAAAAAAATGAAACACTTTTGCAAAAACGTTCATCCAAAAAATGTTTTCCTCTTTTGGGTTGGAAACGATTTTGTTGAGATCCCCTCTCCCGCCCCCCCCCACACTCCTCTCCCCCAACCAGCTATTATTATTGATCATAAAAGTCAGACTGAACCCATTGCCTCTCATCACCCATTTTTCTTACAAGAGAAACTTTGATGAAAATTTTGGACCGGCTCTAACCGGTGAGGACCAGAATGGGTCACCTTACTCATGTCAGGTAGTACTTTATTGCACAAATGTTCTCTTGTGAACCTCAAAAGGGGTTTAAACCATGACCAGCCAGCATATTTTTGAACATGACAGAAGTATACAGCTTGGGATCTTCTATTCAGCGTCTCTCGCAAAAGGACATGGATGACACTGAAAGGTGGCAATTTCACAACTGATCATTCAAGGTACAACCAACCAGTGGCACTCATTGCCACATGATGCCATTGAGGCCAAGAGCTCAGTAAGATTCAAACAGGGGTTGGACATTTAGATGGCTAAGAAGAATATCAAGCACTAGAGTACATACCAAAAAACAAACAGTTTGGGTAAGGCTATAAACCCCCATGCTTCAGGGTTTAAACAAACTCTATATACCAGGGGTCAGGAAGAAACTTCCCCTGAGGGGCTGGTTATCACACAATTGCCTCCTGCAGGGTTTCGTGAACCTTTCTTTGAAGCATCTGGTGCTGGCCACTCTCCGACAGGACACTGGGTTTGCTGGTTCCACTGGCCTGGTCCATTATGGAAACTCCTACCTCCCTGTGACTGTCCACACCAAGGGCAGTCATATTTGAGACTGTTTTTTTAACACGATACATCTTCCCAGCCTAGACAAACCCACTGTCTACTCATGAAGTACTATCCAACGTGAGAAAGGGGATCAGTATAGGCCTCAAGCACCTGGTGAGGTTCAGAAAGGGACCCTTCTCTTTCCTTTACTTCACCAGCTGAGTGTTCCAGAACGCAGGCTTCTCCAACCTAGCCTACATCCCTGCTCCGGTGACTGAGAAGTGACCGCCCTCCTCCTCCCCAATGCACGTGTTTTAATGGAGGGAGGAGTAGAAGGTGGTCTGTAAACAGGGCATTTGGGGGAAGTACATTTTGCACCGTTCCAGGCACTGAGCTTCTGCTCCTGCAGCGTTGTTCCTATTCGGGGGAAGCAGGAAATAGCTGCTGACTATTTGGCGTAAAGGAGGCAGCTAAGCCTTATCCAAAGCTCAAAGGAAGATGATTCAAGAAGCCAAATAAAAAACCCACAAATCTCTTCCCTCTGTCCCCCAGATGGAAGAGAAATGGGGATGGGGAACATGTGAGAAACTGAAAAAAAACAGGCATTACTGAAAGTAGGGGAGCCCAGATGGGGGCTAAGAGGAATGGGGTGGTCAAACAAGTGTCTTAGGAGATGCATGTACTGCGGGCTAGATCTAGTGACTCATAGGAGGAGAAGGAGAGTGCACTGGCGGGGAAAAGGTGCCATGGAAGAGGTGTCTCTGCCGTGGAGAGATGGGGAGGCAGCTGGGATGCTGACCAGTTGCTTCCACAGCAGGTCTGGAGAAATGAGAATGCAGCCTCTCCCAAAAGACCCCCTGGAGTGGAATCCAGAGGCCTATGCTACACCAAGCATGGCTTATTTCCCAAACGGGGTGGCCAGAACGTTTCCCTGAGAAGCAAAGCCTTTAGTTACTTATGGTGCTTGGGTCTGTGCATCTTCCTTTCAGGCTCAAGGGGTTCCAAACCTGCAGGAGGGAGGCATGAGGTCATGAAGAAGGGGAAGAGGGGGGTGGACTAAGGCCCAGCAAAGATGGCTGAGTAGGGCCCTCATCTCCGGTCAAACTTAAAATCAAATGATGTATCTGGAGGAATTCTCTCTTTCCTTTCCTTTAAAAAATAAATAAATAAAAATAAAATAAAATAAAATAAAATAAAATAAAATAAAATAAAAATAGGCCCTGCGGATTACGCAGGGCCCGAAGAATGCTGCTGTGGTTAAATCTTTTTTTGTTTGTTTGTTTTCTGGCACAAACTGTCCCTTGTGACTGGATTTAGCCTTGGGCTATGACAAAGGCTTCTTTCTTATGGAATTTAATAGCTACGATGCACCATGGAACTATGTGTAGGCATGGCCTCTATTCACTTTCATACATCCTTTGAAAAGACCCTGTTCTCAGTTGCCCAAAACTTTGCCAAAATTTGAATCAGAAATTTTCCAAGGCAGGTATCTGCCTTAGGCTGAATGGTTTTGGAACATTTCAGCCAACATGGTCAGCCATTCCCAAGATGAGGCTTAAGAAAAATACAGTTTGCCCATATTAAAAAATGATCCCAGCCTTTTCTTTGAGAAAGTCTAGTTTCACTCAGGCTTCAGAGCAGGGACTTCAAATTTGGCTGGAGGAAGCGGGGAGTCTTTCTTCCATCCCTGTGAAAATCCACCCAGGTTTGGCCAAGTTTATAAGCCTCTGAGACGCAGCGCTGCTCACAGCAGCCCAGAACTGCTACTGCAGGAAAAGTCCTGCTCAACCCTCCGCAGCCCCAGACTGACGAGGATATTGTTCACTGTGTAGATGGCATCTGTTTTCAGAGACTGTGATGCTTTTATTATTAACCCTTGACTTTCTGTACTGCTGTGGTTTGCATACAAACCTCCCCACACCGAATGTCTCCGGGGGGGGGGGAAGGAGGCGGGGGAGGAAAAACAGATCTGACATACATTTCCAAATCCTTACCCTGTTAAAAGCAAAACTGCTGGCACAAGCCCAAGTATGGCTTCATGCCCGCTCCACCATAATAAAAAACGTGAAGGAGTTCTGTGATTATGACCCAGGAACTTGACTTGATAGTGAATTCCTCCCCAACAGGAAAAAATAGCCAGAAACAGAAGACGCCCCTTAGGAAAATGGCTGTGGGTTTTGAGGGAGATCATTCTATTAAGTGCTTTTAGTATGCTTCAAGTACACGAGGGCTTCATAAGGGAGGAAAAACATAATTGCATTCCTGTGTTCCTGCTTCATCCTCTAAGAAACAACATTACTGCTCACAAAGCTCTGGTGTCCCCCCTAAACAAAGTGGACGTTGTGCAAGAACATGGTCTCATGCCAAGAGGCCTGTGCATCGCAGAGTTGGAGGGATGGGGGGTGGGGGGACCAGGATAAACGGTTCCTTGTGCCGATTCTCCAATGCAAGAGCCTCCAACCTTCGGCAGAGAGAAAGGGCCCCCAGGGGCCTTCCCCTCCCGTTCCACTCATGTGTTTCCATCCACACAGTAGTATAGCATTAGTGCTCCTGGATACTCCCACCTCCCTTTACGTGGAAAACTAGCATGGGATTGGAAGCAGCAACTCAGCTTCATGCCCCTCTCCAGGGCAGGCTCACCGACGCTTCGTGCGTCAGCATCGGGCGTGCTTGTGGCAGTATTAATCCACCATCCCTTGTGCCCTCATGCAGCACGGAACAGGCACGGTGAGGGATGGCCTATGGCAGCGCTGCACCCCGGGGACGGGTCGGGGAGGCTGAATGCTAATGGAGCGGCGTTAGAGGGAACGGGGATGGGTTGATGAGTGTGCACAATGAGTATGCACCTGCTTGTGTTCTTCCCAGCCCCCCATCGTCCCCCTCAAATGACCTGCTCTCAAGTCCACTGAGTCAATGGGAGTCTTTCCACAGACTCTAGTGGGCTCCAGATCAGGCCCCCAGAATCCTGCAAGAACCCAGTGCATCTAACTTTGCACACCCCTGCTTGGCCGAGCTGGCCTCCAGAGGATGTGTGATTCCATTCACAGATAAGGAGCACCAGCGGACACAGAACCCCCTGCCACGCACCCCTTTTATGCAGGAGAACTATGCCTGTCCTTAACAAGGTCAACATCATCACTGAGTCACAGGGCACCTCGAAGTCCCTGACAACCAAAGTAAATAGTTTCGATGGCACTGCCCCACGAGTAAAGTCGCTCCCATGCGTCACAGCCTTCAGGATCGGGCCCTTTATTAGTAAGTTCCCAGGCTGCCTTCTTTAGCAGCCCTCAGCGAACGGAGAGATGAGCGCTACAACAAAAAGGAATGACCGGAGCAGCCGGGCTGCGTGTTTCCCGGGAGGACCCTCTCTCCTTAACAAAGACGCCCTCTCTTTAAATCCAACACTGGGAAGCCATCTATAAACTGCACCTGTGTTTTACAGCCCTGCCCGTGCTCTGCCGCTCCGCCAGGTTTTACTGCCAAGACGCAGTGGATTCGGTATCAAAGCCCTCGCTCTGCTTCCCCCGGTGTGGGATGCTGGAGAAGGCAGGAATCCAGCCGGTTTTGATCTAAGCAGTTCCAACATCATATGGTTCCTTTTAATCAGCCACACGAAGTGGAAGGGTGGGGAGGCTGGGGAGGGGGGGGGGGTAAATCAACTCATTTAAAGACATGGCTGCCCTTCTCTTTACCTTCCTGTCTGGAAGGCAGCCAGTGGCCAGCTCAGACCTCTGCTCACATCTGGAGGGAACTTTCCCTGAGTTCCAGGGCTGCTGTGCTCAATCGGCCCATTCAAGACGCCCGCTTTGGTTATTATTCCTCTGTACATGGGCACCCCGTCCACCTTGCATGTGCAGCTAACAGCAGGGGGAGGGGATTGCTTTGCTACGGAAAAGCGACTTGGAAGGGTTTGGTGTTTTGGCTAGTTGGACAGAATTCAGAGGTTCTCACAAACCCCCACAGCTGCCCTTGGGGTCACAGGTCAGGAAGCAGGGAACAATAACACGGCCCCGAACTCTCTGCAGTTCACGGCGCGACTAGGGGTGGTGCCTTGAGGAACAGGGCAAGGAGAGAGGAGAAATAAAGAAATCAAACACTCCAAAGCAGAGAGAATCACAATTGGAAGCTAAATCAACCCAAGTTCACATTAAACCAACTGCCCAAAACTCACATGGGGCAAAGGGGGCAGAGATGGTCTCCAAGATTCTACCTTCAAGGCTATTTCACCTCCTGGTTGGATCCGTGCACTGGCCCTGGGAACAAAAAGCCAGGCCAGGTGCAGAGACTGAACGCTCCTCTTCCTCACAGCAGCACAGCGGAACAGCAGGATGACCCCAATTAAGCTGCTTCCCCTATTCCCTTGTATTTTACCAATGCCCCTGCCAAGCAGAGAGCGCTCCACACACGGATGAGGTAAGGCTGCCGGAAGACAGGCTGGAGGAGGCTTGTGAAAGTTGGGCTTCATACTGTAGCTTTCTTTCCCTGTCAAATTTAGCTCAGGGGAAGGGGGCACGAGTGGCAGCTCGGGCGATTAATGGCATCTAAATCATCCCTACTGATATAGGGGAGCCTTGATCTGAGATGCTATTTCACTCTCCATTGTTTGTGTGTGTTCTTTGACTGACAGATGTAGATCTAGATATAACCGTCTAATAGGAACTGGACTGAGTCCCACCAACTTCTCCCAGTAGGCACTGGGCACACTAAACGTGTTTTTTTTTTTGTTCCTTTTTGTTTGGAAAAACGTTCTAATGGATAGTTAAGTTCTAGAATAGGCTCCCAAGGGAGGTTGCGGCGTCCCTGTCATGGGAGGTTTTTAAGAACACGTTAGACAAACACCCGTCAGGGATGGTTTGGGTTTACTTGGTCCTGTTGCAGTGCAGGGGGCAGGCCTGGATGATTTCTCGAGGTCCCTCCAGCCCTGCATTTCTAATGAGTCTATGATTTTTTTGTACACAAAAGAAAAATTCTCTCCCACTGAGATTATACCTGCTTCTTTACCTTAACAATATTTCATCACCTCCCTTTAAGGAGAGGATCCCAGGCAACGAAAGATCAAATGCAATGACCTCCTCACCTAATCAATAAATCAAATCAATCGATAATGAAAACCAAGGCTCGAAATAAGAAGCTGTCATTAAAGGGCAATCCTGGTGCTGCTGCTTTGATAGACAAGGTGCACTCGGCAATGGGTGGGGGGAGACGCAGTGATGCATTCTGAACATTGGGTGGCAGCAGACACACACATAAAAACAGGCAAATTTGCTCTGCAAATCTGAGGCGAGAATGGACTTTCTTCATATTAGCAGACTGAAGAGCACTGGAAGCCGGTGAGGCAATTTCAACACGCTTAAAATTAAGCTGCCCCTTCGGACCTTTTCCGAAACTAGACTACGTCCTCAAGAGAGCCTGGTGGGAACGCCAGAAGTGAAGAGAACATGTTGCAAAGCTTTGGGGGGATTAAAAAGAGGACCAAACTTTGGAAGTGTTTTCCTTTTCGCCAAGACTTCTGGGCACTTCGGTCTCTCCAAAACGTATAAAGCCTATCATTGGCACAGTCTCCTCATCTGCATTTAGTCTTGTGTGTTTGAGCCTTTTACCTAACTGGCCAGAATCACTCACGTTTCCCTAGCCCCTTGGAGGCCAAAGTGTGGGTCCATGGGGCATACAGAACTATGAATCATCGTACCATGGAAGTGATCCAACTGCCTCTGGGTGCTGAGGGGAAGCCAAGTGAGCAACTAGCACAGGCTAGAGGAAAGAGAAACTTTCTGGTCAAGGACACAAGGGCAATACCCCTATACTTAGGGAAAATGCCCCAGAAACTCAAGCTGTGACTGGAACAAAGGGGACCTTGGTGTGCAAGGTCTCAGCCAAAGAGCCATACATACTAGAGACTGCATGGAACTCACTGCATTGGCTGAAAAGGATGAAGAGCTGAAGTGACCCACCTGGGAGTTGACCCCAGGTTCTAGGGAGCTGTAATGGCGTGGCACCCACCTCTCACGAGCACCCTTTCTGGTTGGGTGTGCCTGCGGTCTTTAAACAGCCCCAGCCCTCGTATTGGGCTGTATCCCCAGGGCTTCCTTCCTGGAGGCAATGGTTTTGCCCTCTTGGTGTGTTCTGGTCCCAACTCTCCAGTTCATTTCCCCTGTACGACTGTAGGCCACCTCCCCAGTGGCTTATGGGGGGGGGGGAGGGAAGAGATATCAGGGATCAGGGCCCACCCACTACTCCAGATCCCAGCCCAGGGACCCTTAGAATAGCAGCCACGTGCCACCATGTCCCTTTAGCATAATTGCCTTCAGCTCCCATAGCCGCTTCCCCACAGTCCCAGCACTTCACCCTTATCTCAGGGCTCTTATATGTTCAGGACCAGTAGCCAGCCAGGAGCTCTTCCTCACTCCCCCAGTCCCTGGCAGTACTGAGCTGTCCGTGGTGCTGCAGTTCCCTTTGGCCAGCCAAGAGCATGTCTACACTCCTCTGGCTCCAGCAAGAAACTGATTGTCTCTGGCTCTGCAGCTCCTTTTATGTGGCCCCCCTGGGCCCTGATTGGCTGCTTCCCCTGGAGCCACTCTAGGTTTTTGTAGGATTCCTCTACTGATCCTTTTCAGGGACAGGTGTGGCAGACACTGAGGCCTCCAGCAAGGGGCCTCTGGGCCTAGTCCACTCCCTCACAGGAGTTCAGGCATTGTATTTTCATGCCTACCCAATTAAGCCACACCCTCTGATGTAAGTTACAGTCTCTCTTGGAGATGGCACACAAGACAGGATCAGGACCATGAGATTAACTGGGTCCAGGGCTCTCACCTCTCCTATAAGATTATCTGTACAAAAGAGGAAATCTGACCATTTGTCTAACAGCTGATGTTTTACCTAGCAGCATTTTTTTTCAAATCTGTAAACAGAATTGACTGAGTTAAGCCATGCTTTGAAATAGAAGAGTCAAAGATCTTTCCAACACTGCATATTTAAGTGCAATTAATACTCAGGTATCAACTAGATTCTTCAGGTTGATTTAGCAGGTCTGCTGCTTTCATTATAACACCACATCTCAAGTTCTGGGGTAAAGTTTCCAAAAGCATCTAAGTGGGTTAGGAGCTCATTTTCAAAAGTGACTTAGGTGCATAAGTGCCATTGACTTTCAATGAGAATTTGGCCCCTAAGAATCTAAGTCACTTCTGAAAATGGTAGTTGGGCGCTTTTGGAAATATTACCCCGGCCCGTATCAGACAGTTGCTTCACAATGTCTAGGATCCAAACCCGAAGAAGGCAAAGGATCTGGAAAACTACTACAAGGCTGAGAGTGTTTATTTTCATTAAGCGTAATGTCAATGAGTTCCACGGGTTTCCAGAAAACCCCATTAAGGGCTCTGTTTGCATTAGTAGTATTTACAGGAGGTCTTTAAAGAGATGGATCAAAAAGTCATTCCATTTCTCTTCAGCCAGGACAGTGTCCATTTCCTGGACTTTCCAGTCCCAGATACTTCAGTATCACCCACTGCACACAAGGCAGCAAGTGCTCTACGCTGTTTTACAGGCGGCAACAATACCAGTATGTTCAATTAAATAAAAACGAATGAGTAGAAAACCGAAATGGAGCTGCTAGTATTTTCCATTTTTAAAAAACAGCTGTGCATGAAAGAGAGAATTCTGCAGCAGGCAGTGAAGGTTTCATTATGGGAAACTGCTATTCAGATGAACAGAAGGCGGGAGAGGGGAAGAAATGAGATGAGAAGAGAGAAACCCCAACATGCATGCTCCCCATCTCTTCTTCCCTCGACAATGGCATTTTTAAGATCTTTGTGACATGTCACTTACTGGCATGACCCGGAGAAGGCACCGAGACTGCTTGGATAACTAATGGGTTGCCAAATTCCCTGTTTACCTAGAGACCATGACTGCGTGCAGGACAGTCTCTGAACTTGTACCAGCGTGCAACATGTCTGACAGCACTCCGAGTAAATAAAGCCGATTTGGTTTCCACTTCAAGAGTCTCTTTCCTCTGGATCTCAAAGTCTCTCAGCCCCACTGCGAAATAGATTGATACTGTCAACCTCATTTTCCACTGTGAGCCTCTGGCAGAATGGGCAATAGACCCCAGGAATCCTGACTGACCGACCTAGGCTTTAAACACAGCCGGCTTTGCAAAAAGCTATTTGTACCCTTTGTAGCTGGACTGAGACCAGGTAGTAAGTGATTAAACGTTAGCTGGCAGGATTGTGAACATCTGTTCTACTTCGCCACGGCTTTCCACAAGGGGGCACCTCAATCATTTTGACATCGGGAAGCCATCATGTCGGGGACAGCAGTGCATTCATTTACCTAATGCCTCGCATGGGCTTGCCTCTCCTGCAGGAGCAAGACAAAGGATACGTGACAATGCCAGGGTTTTCACTCCATTAATCAGCAGGAGGAATCAATGTAGAGGAAGGGACTATACCAGCCGAAGACAACACGATAAGCCATGTGTGATCCCACAGATGGGCACGAATCATTCAACCTGAAGGGAAGCAGGTGCACAAGCTCTCTTCTGTTGCAACAGGCAGCGGTTCCCTCTGAAGCACAATCCCCGCTCTCTAGTCTTTGGTCCCCCTCTTGTGACGGGCTCGCACACTGCTCTGGGATCCGAAAGTGCAGCACACACACAGAGCAAGTGTGTGTTTGTTTTTCCAGGAGAATATGCATCTGAGAATAACTCAGCGCCACTGAAAGCTGCTGGATCAAGACTCTAAGTCTTGTCTAGGTGAACCATTTGCGCGCAGCAAGCTGGGGTGTGAATCCACGGCGTACTCAGGTGCCGTGCACTAAGTGTCCCTGGAAACCCTGCTACCGTGCACTGCAAGTTCCCTAGTGCACTTTGATCTACTCCACTCTGAAACAGGAACTTTTACTGGGCTGCAGCAGGGTCCACACTGACAGCTAGCCCATGGCACGCTAGTGCTCTTTAGATTCGCACGCTAGCTTGCCACTCACCAACTGTTCATTTAGACAAGCCCTTGGGGGAAGAAGAGGAAAGATGGCATTGTGGTTAAGGCACAGTCCTGGGAAACAGGAGATTTGAGCTCAAGTCCCAGCTCTGCCACATACTCCCTGTGTGACCTTGGCCTAGTCACTTAGGGCTGGGTTTTCAGACATGCTGAGTGACCTCTGACCACACCTGGAGTGGAGGGTGTTGAGATCCAACCCTTAATCTCCCTGTGCCTCAGTCCCCCAGTCTCTAAAAGGCAAATACCTCCCTGCTGGGAAGATAAATACTTTAGTGCAGAGCTCAAACACTGCCGTGATGGAAGCTGTACACATAGATACTACCTCCCAGCCACAACTCCAGCAAGTACAATTCAAGCCAACCTGGGAGATCACCAAGCTGGGAGAGAAGGTTCCCCATAGACTATTCAGCCCTCAGCCTCTCCCTGAGACGGTCAGCAATGAATACCACATGTGGTGGTGGCTTTTGCCATGTGGATGCTTATTGTCTAGAAATAAAGGGAGGGGGCACCACCTCCTCTCACATACACCGCCAACTCACTTCACTTGCTAAACACCTGGAGCCAAAGTCCAGCTGGCATCCTAGAGAGGATAGCAGCCGCACCTCACTGCCATAGCCATCCCTTTGAACGACCCAGGATTTCCATTTTGGCTGGTAAAAGATTAACTCGCCATGGACCTTCACGGAGAGGGTAGATCTTTATTACCTTGGTTGCAAATTAAATCGAGCATTCTAAGAACTGAACCTTGACAGTGAGTGGGAGAACAGAATGGAGACTTAGAAACAGGTGGTCTTGACCTTTTGAGAAGGCAAAGCAAGGCCCAAAAATATCCTCTCGGCTTGTGCTGGTTTTTTTCCATCACTACCCTCAACAGCTCATTCCTCCCCCCCCCCCCCCCTATGAAAGGCCACATGGAGCCTGGGGAGGAATCTGAGAATTATTCTCCCCACCTGGAGCTCTTGTGTGTAATGCTCGTAATATAACTATTGGCAGCATTTTCCTTAAGTCACATGACTCAATTTCACTCTCTCCCTCAACCTATTCCTGAGCTGAAGAATGTTTAATTTTTGATCAAGTACTGCAATCCTCTGGGAACAGTTCAGTGAGGTTCTTCATGGCTGCATGAGAAAAAGAAAATGATCTTGCAATAGAGATTTGGCCAGATCTATCCAAGGGATTTTTTTAAGGAGAGGGGGCAGAGAGCAATATTTTAATTCTTCCCTTTCCCTAATTTAAATGAACAAACAACATTTCTGCAGACACACCAGTTTATACTAAGAGCTTGACAGATCTCACAAGCTAAGCAAGGTTGGATTAATTCATGGGAGTTTGCCAAGCAAAGCCTAAAAGCTGCAGCATTAATGATACAATAGGTGGCGCTCTTTCCTATGAGTCAGTACTGACAAAGCCAGAGCCCGGTGTTGGAGGGTATGACATTGCAAGATATATAGAACTTCTGTTCTTCAGCGTTTATTAATTTCCTTTTTCAGGGTTTCTTTTCAGCAATGTTTGAGTTGTATGTAGATGTCCAAAAAAAAAAAAAAAATCAAGGTTTTTCAGAGCTCTTTGTATACTGTAATGAGTAATCGCTTCGTAACGTTTCCTCATACGCCTTAACCTATTACTGATTAAAACAGCACAATGTTAAAGCACATTAGGGAACTTTCAGTGTGTGTGCACCAGCAGCATCCACACCAGGGGTTCTCAACCAGGGTTACACGTACCCCCGGGGGGACATCAACTCATCCAGATATTGGCCTAGGTTTACAACAGGCTACATAAAAAGCACTAGCCACATCAGTACAAACTAAAATTTCATACAGACAATGACTTGTTTATATTGCCCTGTATTCTATATACTGAAAAGTCAGTACAATATTTATATTCCAGTGGATTTACTTTATAATTCTATGGTAAAAAGGAGAAAGTCAGCAATTTTTCAATAACAGTGAGGCTGGGACATTTTTGTATTTTATGTCTGATTTTGTAAGCAAGTCGTTTTGAAGTGAGGTGAAACCTGGGGGTCTGCAAGACAAATGAAACTCCTGAAAGGGGGGCAGTCGTCTGGAAAGGTTGAGAGCCGCTGGACTACATGGAACAATTAATGCGCAACACATTTGTGCGCTTTAGAAACAACACCCCCATAGTCCACATTACTGCTCTGTGTAGACAAGCCCTTAGATACATGTAACCATTGCTGGTGTTTTCCCAGTTTTTATCCAATAAACACCTATTTCCCCCCCCCCCCTTTTTTTTTTTTTTTGATTGGGGGTATTTTATCAGGGTTTATAACTTAAAACCTCACATCAGAAGCCTAATGGACATGCCACATGACCCAGGTCGTCATAATCCATGATCCAAGATCCCGAGGAGGCATTTATGCCAGTTCAGGGAAAGTGAAATTCATTCTCCTAGGCAAGTTCCAAATCAGTCACTCCAACGTCATTCTCTGTTGGACAAAGTATGTGTCACTTCCTAATACATGGACTTGTGCGGTCCTGAGCTATTGAACGGTTGCTGCCTTTCACTTCGGAGGGGATAGCACTTCAGTACCACGCCATAGAGAACTTCCCTGTGGACATAGCTTATAGAGTTTTTGCATTGCACGGCCACTCCGCAAAAGGCAAGATTATTATTCAGCACAAAGGCAGTTAAACATTATGTTCTAGTAGAAGTTACCAAACCAAATACCCACAGATTTATAAAAAACTCCATCAGCACCACATTGGTCTGTTATGCCCCAGTATGCTGATTGCTCTGAAGTACAAGTAGGTCCATTTGAGCTAAAAGGAACCCCTCCGTCTATCTTCATCCTGCCAGAAGGATGTCCCATCTTTACCTATCTCCAGTCATGGCAAGTCCACTTCCACACCTGGCCAGTTGTTCCACTGCCTCAACTGTTATTAGACTTTATATAGATGGAAGTAGTTCAAGAAGATTGTTTCTTGCCTAGCTGCATTTGCTAGCTAACCCAACATTTGCTTTGCCTCTCTACAGTCCTCAGTGGCTGGAGAGAGGGCAGCATTGTTCCTCTCCCCAAAATTCAGCGACGACTTAAAACTCTTGGACCCTTCAACACATACTCCAGGACAAACGACTAGATCAAGCCAGGCCTTGTTCTATCGGCAGATGACATTGTTAAACAGATTGATGGTGATTAAGTTATTTTCCCTTCTCTTTTGCAGCCTGTTAAATTTGCATTGATATTCTTCATGGACCAGATTCCAGCTTTCATCTAACATGATTAATGCTGCTTTAAATACAGAGAAAGAACCAGCTGCTCCTGGCTTCTTCCCTTTTACTGAACAGTCTCTGAAGAAAAAAGCCCCTTTGTTAGCACATCTCAGGAGTCTCTATAGACTTTATGAGGAGCCTTTTATTTCTAAAGGTTAGAGAGAAGGTTTCTATAAACCAGTATATTGCATTTTTTCTCTCGTATGGATCCAAATTTCCTATACGCCTAGAGTTGCACATTCAGACCAATACTGTTCTATTATCTGTAACTCTCAGTCCTCTGAGAAACATTCGGAGACTATTCTGATCATGGCTCCAGGGTGGTTCTGTATATAAGACACATGTCCTGTCAGGGAGGTTCTCTTGCATTTAAGGTTTTGATTCCGCCTGATGTGGACTTTGCCTCTTTCGAGAATCCGAGGACATGCAGTTTGTATGGAGCCGAAAGAGGGACTTGGGCTGTTCTGAAATCCACGTCCGGCTCTAGGCCTGGGACTCCCTCTAAAAATACGGGAGTAATAAGGCTGCTGTGAAGCAACATCTCTTTGCGCTACGATAGAGAAAAGCCTTGAGGCTTATTTCGCAGGCTGAATGTGCTGCATACCCCAAGCCACTGCAAGTAACAGGTGGGTTTATTAAATGAATGGCAGGAGGCACTGCTTGGTGGTCGTTAGTCTCTGCTATAAAATTCAAATACAAAGCCAGAAGGGTTCGATGACGATTTATTTTATGCCTTGCAGGAGGTCTGGATTTGACTCATTTCTCTGCCTTTTGCTTCCCAGGCATACAGGGACTAGGCGTACTTACGGGGAAGTGCTGTGTACTATTGTGGAGGGCATCTGGGACTGACAGGGGCTGGGAGTACTGTGGGCACACTGGATATGTCTTCCCTGCAGAGTTAAGTCGAGTTCCTCCTCTCGAGGTAGCCTAGCGCCGGCAAGGGCAGGCACGCAGACAAGAACACTCGAGCGGCTTTGTCCACATTGATGCTACATGTGTGTCGCTAGACTTCTGGGGGCATCTCCCATGCTTCTTAGCACGGCAGTGAAAGCTCAGCTGCTCTAGGATTCTTGCCCAGTGAAGTATGGGAGCACTTGCCTGTCCTTTCTGGGCACCTGGCGAGAATCGTGGGAAGGCACTGCGCCACCACTCAGACGGAACTAGCCTGAGCCCACACTGCAGCAGGGTTGTGTTAGCAGCTGATGCGTTGTGCTCATTCGAGCTGTAGTTTATACTCTCTGAGGAACCAGCTAATCTCAGTTAAAAGCAAGGCCGCACTCAAGTGAAGGGTGTGAACGGGACTGCAGCTACAACTCAAGTTAACTCGACAGTGAAGTCATATCTGAAGACAAGCTGAGTGCGTCCAGACCCTAGGATAGGTGCAACAGAGTGACTCACCCCACAGCAAAAAGCGATCCCTCTGGCTAGGAGCACGCAACTGAAAAGAGAGACTTTGCAGAGTCAGATGTTGTAACGGGAGGAGAGGACAATGGGTTGGGACAAGAGAGAATATGACACATCCTCACAGATTTACAGCTATCAACAGGCCATTAGCTATAGAATCATAGAATATCAGGGTTGGAAGGGACCATCTAGTCCAACTCCCTGCTCAAAGCAGGACCAAGCCCCAGAGAGATTTTTGCCCCAGCTCCCTAAATGGCCCCCTCAAGGACTGAACTCACAACCCCAGGTTTAGCAGGCCAATGCTCAAACCACTGAGCTATCCCTGCCCCACAGCAGCGTCCGCCGGAGCGCCCCACCAGAGCACCTGCAGCACCCTGGAGCACCCCAGAGCACCTAAGATTTAGTCAGGGGTATTTATAGTACAAGTCACGGACAGGTCTTTATTTAATGTATACAATCAGCTGAGCAGTCCAGCTCTGGCCGGCTGCAGCAGGCTTGATTTACGTTTGCAATGAGGATTTTGAGGACGACTGCTTCCACTTCCCTCATTCAGTAACATTAGGCAACACACCGTTTGGAAATACAAATAAAGTCTGCCTAAGCCCTTTGGCAGATGAGCATCCCAATCCCTGGTGAACAATGGGTCCAAAGCACAAAACTGCCACTCGTTCCACAATCCAACCAAATTAGCAGCCTGACCAGATCTGAACAGGAATAATGGGATCTTGCATAAAAGGACTCAGATATATTGGCACAGCTCTGGGGAAGTCCAAAAACCGGCAAGTGAAGACGGAGATCTATCGGCAGAGC
This sequence comes from Trachemys scripta elegans, assembly GCF_013100865.1. NCBI lineage: Eukaryota > Metazoa > Chordata > Testudines > Emydidae > Trachemys > Trachemys scripta. The sequence goes on from NC_048311.1 coordinate 31,310,080, forward strand.
TGTGTGGAAGCCCAGGAGTGGACTACAAAGGAGACTGGAGGTGAGGATTGAGGAGCATCATTACTGCTCCCAATTGAAGAGAAGTTTGCTATCTCAGGTTATATAATTTTCCTCTATCTCCTAAAGCAGGATGCCTGGCCGATGAACGTCCATGAAAGCAGGAGTGATAGCACTGAACTCCTTCAGGAGACAGGAGAGATGGAAGACTCCCTCATCCAAATTCATTATTTAGGATAGCGAGATTACCGTGTGCCTTTTAACTCTTCTGGGGGGAAAAGAACCTGCCCTAGAAACATACGTCTGTCCAACTCAATTAGATGGTGGCTCTGTGCAAAACGGGCTGGAAAGGAATAGCAGAGACAACTAAAGTCTCAGCTAAAACTGCAGGGCTCTTTTTCTTTTTAAAGCAAGAAACAACCCGCAGAAGCGAGTCTCAGAGCCAGGTCAATTGACTCAGCACTGCTTGGCCTCTGAAAACCAGGGAGGGGGTTGGGTCTCCAAGCCCGAGGGGAATGTCTACACAACTATGGGTCACCGCAGTGCGAGGTCGGGGTGGCAGACGAGGGCTCTGAGACTCGTGGCCACGTTTTTTTTTATTTTGTTTTTTGGCAGTGTAGACATACCCGTAAAGCAGCGTTTCCCAAACTGAGTTCGGCGGAACACCGGTGTTCCACACGATGCGAATAGGTGTTCCCTGAAAGAATCGTCATTTTAAAAAAGGGTCTTTACATTTTTTTTATTTTAAATTTGTCAGAACACAGAAACACCAATCCCATTAAATCCAAATTCGTATTTCTGCTTATAAAAATAGATTTTCCTAATGTGTTTGGTGTTTGTGTATATATAAAAACAGGGTTTTTTAAGTAGAACACTGTTTTTAATTTTGACTCTTGCACTCGATTTTTGTACTACTTTATATGTGCTTCCTGGTTAGAAATTGTTAGTTCGCGTTATTTTAAATGTGTATTTTTGCTTTGTTTTATAAAATAAAATATATTTGAGCAGAAATAACGCAATTTTTTATTTGAAAACCAAACGACTACAAAACAACATTAGACGTGTTCCGTAATAGGCTAAAAAGTGTTCTGTGGCCAAAAAAGTTTGGGAAACGCTGCCTTCAAGGGAAAGATATGTCCTCTCCCATTCCTTTCTTGCTGAAAGCTGGAAATGTCTCCATTGGCTGTTGCGAGTAGTCTGTGACTCTGACCCTGCTTGGCAATCTCCTGTAAGTTAATACAGCCGGGCCTGAGGAGAAGGATTAGGCCAGCATCTACACTCCAGTTTTATTCCCCAGCTCATGTATCTGCCTACTGATCTATACCTTAGCTACACATTGGAGACTTTCTTCTTCCCTTTAAAAGTTTCCCACAGGTGCTGCTCCACCAATAAGAGCCCGAGGGCTGATAGCATGCTAGGGTTTTCTGCCTTGCCACGCAGACCTGCCCTGAGCTGGCAGCAATGGTGGTCATCTTCAGGATGACTCGTGTGAGCCAGGCCTTAGCAGCGAGCAGCCCGGAGGGTAGAATGCTCATGTTTAAACAGATTTGTTATCACCCCGCAGCACTGCCTGCTCCTCGGGGGAGCAAATTTTCCTAACAGCAGGCTGGCGACGCTGACGGAAGCAAGCCGAGAGGCTCCTCCTAGGCAAACTGCTTAACGTTTTGCACATTTCTGAAGCAGAAAAGACTACAGAGGGACTCCCCCATCCAGGTCCCCAATGCAACAGAGCGACGCCCACACACGCGAGCTGCTCGCTAAGACCGCCCTTCAGTCTATTCGGTTAATTCATCTGAAGTTGCCAGCTCCTCCACCCCCGCCTGGCAGGGCCGCAGGAGAGGAAAGCAGGACGCAGGTCCCACTGACAGCTGATACATTCATTTCTGACTAAACCTTGGGGAAAGGCACCCAGAGTAGGAAAAGCCGTCAGAATTTCAGCCATGTCAAATCAAACGCCTCCGCACTGGAGACGCGCTGATGAGGGCTTGGAGGAAATTGGAGGCAGCTAAATTATATTATTAAACGAAGGGCAGAGGGAAAAAGCTGGAGGATCGACGCTTCTCCCCCACCGAGATGCACACAGCTTTCCTATTCATCTCTGACATTAATCATTAACACTCCCAAGGAAAGCAGCGGCTGCGGGGGGTGAGGAGCGCTGCACTACGAAACGGTTCGATGGCTGAACATCTCTATGGCAAACATCAGAGTCACTCAGGTGCTCGTTTATTGGGCATTAGAGCATCACTTTAGCAATTCCTAGCCGTCAGGTGTGCGCACTGGAGAGACGTATGCTCTTTAAAACCCTTCCCTGATTCAGTTTTCCTGTGCTCAAACACCACTCCAAAAATATGCCATGTGTTTAAAATGACCTGACTATGGCTATTGGAAAGTCTGGGCTTGTGTCACGGCTAGAATCACTATGACAGAGCGGCGTCTCCAAGCGAACCTGGCGTTCTACTTCCTACCAGCTCAGGAAGGTGCAGCACAAAAGAACATAAGAACAGCCAGACTGGGTCAGACCAAAGGTCCATCTAGCCCAGTATCCTGTCTTCCAACACTGGCCAGTGCCAGGTGCCCCAGAGGCAGTGACCAGAACAGGTAATGATCTAGTGAACCATCCTCTGTCGCCCATTCCCAGCTTCTGGCAAACAGAGGCTAGGGACACCATCCCCGCCCACCCTGGCTGATAGCCGTCGATGGACCTAGCCTCCATAACGGAGGACATCTGCCCAGCAAGAATCTCTCTGAGGGCCCAATCTTGCAAGCTGCAGAGTATTCGGAGCCCAAACGCCTACACTGCTCTTTTACAGCCCTGTAGCCAAGCCGCATGAGCCAGAGTCAGCCGACACGGGCCAGTCGCAGTGTAGAGATACCTCCAAACAGGCAAATACTATTGGCTCACTGTCCTCTTATCAACTCCTCAGCTCTGTCTGCCGGCCTACTGGAGCAGTAGTGGAAAGCAGAGAGTGGGCATCGCTGATAAAAACTTTTCAACTGCAGCCAACAGAAAAGTCCAACAGCAGTAAGAATTTCTTCTGTTTTCCAGACCAATTTAAACTAACCCATCCGCCTATCTCCAATCACCCTGTAAAGCTTCACACACCATTCCGAGATCAAGAATAATATTTTGGAGAGGCAAGAGTGTGCATAAAGCTTTAAATGTCAGGATCAGACACACCCATGTAGCTTACCTGGCACTTTCAAAAGTTGCAGATGCTGACTTCCCAATAGCCCCAAATCCAACTCCAACAGCTAGACCCTCTGAAAGAGAGAGAGAGAGAGAGAGAGAAACACAAGTTAAAAACTCAGATCAGTCAAGAAGCTAGATGGACCAAGCCTCTGCCAGACTAGATAATCACAACAGTCCCTTCTGGCCTATAATCTATGAATGTGCTGAAATCAAGACCAGGGATGTGGGTTGATCTTCCAATTTCTTTGAATGGCTGTTAAACCCATGTCATTTATTTTCCTTTTTATAATGAGATGAGGTGCTCAGATACTGTGGCGCTGTGCACCACAGAAATGCCAAATCAATCAGTCAGGCTCTCAGTGGAGAATTCAGAGCCTTTGCCACCAGCACATTCCCTCCTCCTCGTAAATACAGTCAGACAAATGCCACACATGCTCACACACAGGCCCCGTCCAGTATTCTACACTCGGAGTCCAAAATGTTACAGATTCCAACAGCTACAAGAGCGCTGGGCAGTTTCTGTAGAGCCATGTTGTATTTTTCATCATCAGGAGAACTCTCACGCTCTCGCTCTCTCTCACACACACGGAACAAAGCCCCATGGCACATCCTGGGCAAAACCATGCTCCTGTTGTTAAGCACATTTCTTTATGAGTTACCGGTGGCTCATAGAGACTTGTTTCCTTAAGTAGTGGGACAGAAATCTGCGGTAAGCTAACTTCATTTACCTCGCTCCATCCTAACATGTTGCGTCTACAATACAGCAACAGAGAGATAAGAGACCTATTCACAGTGTGGTTGATTGGTAGCTTACTGAAACACACGAATTCTCAACTCTCTGCTAGGCACTCTTCTAGCAGGTGCATTTTCTTTCCTACAGGAGTCACAAAGCTGTCTAATTACAGTGGCCACACAGTCTAACAGGAGAGAATGGTGGTTAGACCTTCAGGCAGGTGCAGGAGGCCTGCAATTTGACATCATTATGTACCTTTGGTTCCAGCCCCAGAAGTGATGTTTGCAGCAACTCCCGGATAATTAGCCTATTCTTCTCAGTTCACTTCCTGCCTTTTCGATTTTCTTCACAAACTCTTCCCAACCGCTCCCTCCCCAGCAATTCTTTTTCTTCTTTCAAAACAAAAATTATTCTCTACAGTTTCAGAGCAATGTAACTTTGTTTCTTTACAATTCACTTTTTTTTTTAAACAGTCTACCATTGCTTCTCTCCAAGCGAGAGAGAGCAAAAATAAAATTGGACTTGTATAATTTGACGCTGGAGTAAAAGAGGGTTTTTCACAACCTCTGACAGAGACAAAATGGCTGACTTCTACTGGGCAGGCATCTTGATGCAACATCCAAGATGGCGGAACTTTGATTAAGCTCCCAATAGTCTGGACACTTCTCTGAAACTTAACTGAACTTTGAGTGTCTGAAAACTGCAGCTCAAAGTCTCAGAGGAGCAGGGTCTTTTCATGACGATGGTGGTCTTTCACCTTTCCAGTCAGCTGGAAAAACATAACTGCTCGTTCCATAGATTTGGGCGTTTCCGTTTCACCCTTTCCCCACTCCAAGCTGAAAATGCAGAAGTTGAAACAGAGGTCTTGGGACCTCTAAAACTTTGGTTTGAATTTTGGGCAAAGATACAGGATAAGGCCAGAGAACCCCAAATCAGCCAGCTCATCCTAACCATAAGGCTACAGAGTTATAAATCTTTAAGTGTCCACTGATGAATAATACTGTTGTACGGTAATTCCACTGAGTAAAACGGAGTTACTGCAACCTGAGATCCAACACTAATGTGATGGGCACATTACAATGCCAAAGCCAGATAGATAGTACCCTTGTGTGGAATGCCAATAGAGGCTCCACAAGGTGTTTAAGAATATCCCCCCTGGAATAGATGCAGACAACATGAGATGTGAACAGAGAGCTGACACAATGCTGCTACTTCCAAATAGTTTGCACCTGCAGATGATAAAGGGCTTAGCAGCTACATCCCTGTTTCACATTCACACAGCAGGGTGGGTGGTTCAGCAAAACTGTTTGGGGGTTTTCCACTTTAAAAACAATTAATGGCTCAGAGCTGTGTCCTTGAATGAAGCCATTGAGATGGTTTGGATGGCTGCAAGTCTGGTGCTACCTTTCTGAGCTGTGACAGGAACAGAAGTGAATCTCCCAGAGGGCAGAACTCAAGTAGCCAAAGCGCTGACGTGATTAAATTATGGAAAGAGCCTAGACACCGGGTAAGAAAAAAGCAATAATTACCACGCTCTGAAGTGGGAGTCAAAAGGAGTGAAAGAAACTTGCTGGTGAAATTAATGAAAGAGAAGCACACATTGCACATGCACTGGAACACAAATAATGGGGAATTAAGATCAACAGATGGCGCGTGAGGAACTGCTTGCTGGGTGGAGAAGCCGCAGAGTGAGGATGGAAGCTGTACTGTGGACCAGGTGCTCTACCAAAGGGTAAAATTAGGAAGGTAATGAAGAACAGAAATTGGCAGTGGCCACAGACTCATTACACTCACAACTGGGAGAAGAGAGAATCTGAAAGTCTCTCAATTAATCACCGTCCAGATTCATAACTACCTTCCCTCCCGCAACTCACATACTGTCCGAGCCCTGAATAGTTCCACCCCACATTCTTCCTAATTCCTGCCTGTCCGTCCTGGATGCAAATAGAATGGATATAATGACATGCACGTGCACCCAAATACATGTGGCGTGCACATACGCAGAGCCGAGAATTTATTTGCAATATTGAAAAAGCGACCACGGAACAAAACATCACCACTTTTCTTCAGCCTCTTCTGTAGCTGATGTCAAAGCACCTTAAGCATATTCATTTATGCAACCCCCATGTGAAGCAGTTAAATACGATCATCCCCACTTTACAGACAAGCAAACAGGCACAACGGAAGGTTAAGTGAAAAAATAACGTGCTATCAACCTCACCGTGTTCAGAGTTCAATGCAAAACCAGCCTTCTTCCTTCTCTAGAATGTTTCACAAAACCAAGCTACTTCTTCTACAGGCTGGGAAGGAAGGGAGAGAAAAAGATGGCTGTTTCTATTTTCACTGTTGAGGAGGTGCTCAGATACGATTGTCTTGGAGGCCAAACAAACACAGGACTTAGATACAAGGGCAGAAGGATAAGGGAAGCACAGAACCATCATTACAGTTTAAGACCCAGGCAAATAAGCAATCCCAGTTTTCTGGTTTGGGGGACGCCCCTCCCTCGCCGAGCTCAGGCTCCAACCAGAGCCCAAATGCCTAGACTGATATTTTTAGTCCCATAGTGTAAGCAAGTCAACTGACCCGGGCTCCGAGACGCTCTGTTGCTAGTTTTTTGCTCTGTAGCCACACCCTGAGAATACTGAAGCTGGTTAAGGAGCAACTTCTCCTATGCAATCACATGAAAATGTTGTCTGGTGTATTAGTCTTCTAGATTACAGAGAAGTTGATTCCACTGCCTTAGACAGCTCACGTGAGGCGTGTTCACAGGCCGTTGCAATACAAATCTATTAGAAGCGCTACAAAACATATGAGCCTTTAAGATGCAAGGTGGGGGAGGTAGTTGTGACGGAGCGGGGCGGATTTGACCTGGGAATGTTGCAGGGGGGTTGCATTGGGGATGGGGGACTTCCCTTGAAGGAAGCTACCTGAGCTGTAACCTGAGCCAGGAGGGGGGGTTGGGAGAAGTGACACCTTCTGGCCTGGAGACTGAACAAAGGAGAGGAGGAACAGAGGGGTGGGGGGGAAGAGAGCTGTTGGAGGAGGGTTTTTTTCAGTCTTGGGCTGGGTGGTGCAACGCAGGGAACCCCAAGCTGGGGTCTAAGCTCCCTAAACCCCCCAGAAGGACTTGATTGAGGGGTTCTGGTTGTACCTACACACTCTGCTTGGGACTGCGTTCCTGTCATCTAATAAACCTTCTGTTTTACTGGCTGGCTGAGAGCCACGGTGAATACCAGGAAGAGGGGGGCAGGGCCCTGACTCCCCCACACGCCGTGACAATAGTATCTTTTATTGGATCCACTTCTGCCGGTGAACGTGACAGGTTCTCTGTAGTTTGAAAGCTTCTCTTTCACCAACAGAAGTGGGTCCAATAAAAGGTATTACCTCCCCCACCGTGTCTCTCTCACATCCTGGGATTCACACAGCTACAAAAACTCTGTAAACAACACATGAACCTTTCAAACATTACAACGAGAAGCAGTTAAATACACAAAAATGCAATAATCGGGGTTTAGGAGCAGAGCCTTGCTAGGAGTTTGAAAGGATTTGGAGCTCTTATGAATTGGATCAAGGCCCAGCTACTTGAAAGTCAGCACCTGTGCCTAAGACCACCTGCAACGTTGCGTTCCTCCCTGGGGCAAGCAGATCACAAAGACCAGACCGAAGCATAAGAGAGCCAGGGATAAAGAATTCACCAACAAGGGGACCTACATGGAAAAGTAAATTTCCAAAGGTGATTGGAGACATCGAAAGTCAACGGCCATTAGGAAATACTGCAAAACCTTGTCGTCTGACAACACTTTCCCACCATAACTAGAATGACATTCACAACATCAACTACCACATATCCTTCCCTTCCCTTTAAAAAAAATTCTACTCTGAGCAGAACTTCCTATAACTTGGTAAAAATTACCGGCATTGGATTACCGGCAACAAGGGCGACCGGGTGATGGAGCCCAAAACTCCATGCAGTCCACTAGGGATTTTGTTATTGCCAATCTATTGTATGTGGTAGTCATTCAGATGCTTCAGCGACATTGGCAGAACTAAACCCTAAATTAAAATAATTAGGGTTTCACTTAATCCCAGTCCAACAGGAGCAGTACAGATCCAGTTTCAAGAAACCCAAACTGGAAGGGAATTTAATGCTGGTAGAAAAATGGTGACCACATCAGCTTCGCTGGAACGGCCCCATCAATACTCCTCCCCATGAGGAACAGAGAGGAGGGTCAAGAGGTTACTTCAGTCTCTAGGGCTCATTCAGAATTTGGACTCTCTTCTAAGGCTTTTGTGAGACAGTCAGCTGTCCACGGGGACCTTTTCACACTCAGCAAAGAACATTCAGTATCCTCTTTATTGGAAAGTTGGGAAACTCAGTGATCAGAAATGCAGGAGAGAAGTGGGAGAAGCCTTCTAAATGCATGGCATCTATCACAGCAAGTAACTGAGAACGTTTCCTCTGCCGAATACATTTTTCAGGGCACCAGCAAAAGTGTGTGTGTGTGTGTGTGTGTGTGTGTGTGTGTGTGTGTGTGTGTGTGTGTGTGTGTGNTGTGTGTGTGTGTGTGTGTGTGTGTGTGTGTGTGTGTGTGTGTGTGTAGTCGTCTAAATCTCAGATTTTCCTCTGCCACTGGAGAATTCTCCTAGGTAGCTGGAAAAACTGGAATGAAATAGGAATGAAAAAAATACTCCGAGTGTGTCATTCACAGCTAAATATCATCCCAGTCTAGTTGAGCACTCCATATCTATAAGTCATTCCTTGGTAGCTGGAGTCTCATCGTATTTTTAACGTGGACTGTTTTCGTACACACGCTCTTTGTCTGCGATGGCGCAGCGGTGGCTCATGTTTCCCTTCAGATGTCATACGTTACATGGTTTGCGTTTTTCTGAAGTACCTGGAGTAAAGGTGCATGATCACTCCTACACAAAATACCAGTCTGATACAGAGGTGCTTACTGCTCACAACTCCGCTGACATAGGTGGCCTAGGTGAAGCACCCACTGAAGGGAGCGCAAGGCACTGCCACAAAAACAAATGGGTTTCAAAGCTCCCCAGGCAAAAAACAACCAAGCCTTCAAAATCCTTGACAATGTTTGGCTGCTGGTGTGCTGAGAACATTACCTGTCATGCTGACCAGCATTGTCTCCTCCTTATTTCTTGTACCCTCTCCTGTCTGTATCTACCTAGTGTGTTTTCTGGAAGCTCTGTGAAGGAGGTACTGCCTTTTTTGTTCTGTGTTTGTACAGCACCTAGCGCAATGGGATCCTGGCCCATGACAGAGGTTCCCAGACGCTCTAATGATACAAATAATAAAAAGCATCATAAACATGGCTTAGCCGTGATATTTGCTTGCACCACGCTGTTTCTGTATGATTATCAGCTAGAAAGAAAACCCTGAAAAACTCAGTTTAAGAACCTGTGTTTGTGAACAATTTTCCTCCCGCAATTCAAACCGAGGCAACTGGCGGATTCTAGCAGGTTCTTGTAACACAATTACTCGACCTTAGGCTGCCTTTCCCATGCTTGGCAGAGCTCTGGAAAGGTTCTGGCAAATGGGAACTAAGTGATTGATTCTTTCATTAGCCAGACGAACTGAGCAGGGAAAAAGAAAGGCAATAAGCAAAGTGGAACATTTCCTAAGAGCACAGGATAAAAGCTATTGCACGTTAATTTGTGCTTCCTTGATGCTGGATTCCTGCAGTCTCCAAATGGTTGACATGCTGGGAGGAAACCGAGACTGAACAGCCCTCCAGGGGAGGATAGGGCCCTGCCTGAGAGATGGCTCCCTGTAAGGTGAAATGGGTGATGTAACATCTCCCTCACCCAAAAGCCTACACTGCCTTGATAGGGGCAGAACTACCCCAACCTCCACCATTCTCTCTTTTCCTGCAGGTGAACTGCAGCCGGGCTCAATGGGAATTCTTCCCCTCAACCTGCACTCAGGAAAGAAGCTTTCCCTTTCCGGTTCCTCTTGCATGTCTATTGACTGGTTTTAGCAACTGGATGTTCCCCTCTCTCTGCAGCAGTCTGAGCTACGGGACAACACAGCAACCCCGGCAACACCTGTTCCCCCTTGTGGCGACATGAGGTTACTTCTCACACAGGAAGTGGTGCCATGTACGTGAGGCTGGCTCCCTTTTCAGCCCAAGAGAGAATCTTGTAGCTTCCCAACATGATTCACTATTCACAGAATGAGACCACTTCCCTTGAAAAGGCTTTTAGAAGTATAGGGTTGTATAACTTGACTTCTAGCTGTTAAGTTCCTTGGTTAATCTACTTGCTGGAGTGTTACATTAAGGATCTCTGGACCCCAGGACAGCTCAGACACCAAGATGCATTGCTCTTTACCATAACAGTTCATCGCTATGTATTATGCCTTTCATTCCCCAATGCTGGTCTCTACTGTGAAGAGCTGAAAACCTACAATACTGAGTGGTGAAATTCAATGTGCATTTGCAGGTAGCTACTTCCCCAGAACACCTCCCACTTTACAGGGCTGGGAGTTCACATTTGCAATAAGTTCCAGAGGGTTGGAGGGAGAAAGAGAAAAAAAAAATAAGGTGCAATCAGAAATCTCCAACCCTGGAGACAATCCCACGTCTTTAATTATTGTTACTCTTTTGGCCAGAGCAGTTAACCTGCAAGACGCTGAAAAAGGCTATTTCCATTAGGAGGAGAAATTGATGATGATCAGGCATTTCTTTAATGCAGTCCTGTTTATCTATAAAGAATGTGCAAAAGCCTGTTTCCTGGAACATGGGAAAAATCAAACAGCAGCTTCTTTGCTCACAGTTCTAATCCTCTTTCAGCCAGCCTCGTGCCCAACAGCTCTCTCTCTGCCTCGCTCCCGGTGCTTCTCCGGCTTCCTTGCAGCCTTCTCTGTCTGCTTCTAAGGTGTTTCTGCTGCTTCTGTTTCATTCACACACACACAGCTGCAATCAAATCAGTCCCCTGCTCCTGCACCATCAGACCCCCAGGAACTCGTTGGGCCACATGACCCAGCCACTGCCAGGCTTACATGCGGTCTAGTCCTTCGGTGGTGATTTTCCTTTGCTATCACTAAACAAAGGGGCATTTAAGTGTTCCCTCATGTTGCCTGAATGGAAAACCGCAATCACTCACTCCAGCTTCAAGAGGTGGTGTGACTGCTCGTAAACCAAAGATGTGCTTGGCATGTCATCATCAACACCAAGGGGAACATAAGTGATTAAATATAAATTATGCCAGGTTTGGCGGCTTTTGATGTGAATTCATTTTCAATTCTTTATGTACTATCCTAGCTTCATTTCCCAAACATGGCTCCAAGCCCTCCCCTGATGCCAGCTTTCTAATGCATGCTGGATTGCCATTGAGACAGCATCTCAGAAACCAAGTTCCTAGACACAGCAAGGAAAAGAAGGCACTGATCTATATCACTGACCCATCTTGTAGGCAACCCATGACACGGAGAAACTTTTCGGGGTGTATAATTAAAATAAAAGGAAAATTTAGGTTGAATGCCTGGATAAAATTCCTAACAGCAAAGGGTCTACTCAAATAGAATAGGTTCCCAAGGGAAGGGGAGCAAACACCATCACTTGGGTGGTATACAAGCAGACAGGACAAATCTGTAGGAGACGTCCCGCAGGAGAACTTTCCCCCTCTCCGATTTTTAGAATTCTATGACATTGGTGCAGTTGGTAGCCTGCACTCCAGGACTGGAAGAGCAGGAGATGCTGCCGTAGAAGCTACATACATGTGCACTGGCAGAGGGGCAGTAGGGTCAGCCTACTTGTTGTGCCGCTAAACAGAAAGGACTTCAGGCTCCATGCTGTCAATCTGGCACCTTTCACCAGAGCTACAGGAGAAAAATGAAGCAAAAGACAACCATCTTAGCTGTTGCCAAGAGAGTGCTTATTTAGCCTCAACAATGGGATTTTGCCTCTCTCTTGGGCTTGCATGGTTTTACACATCAAGATGTTTTCTCCTTATAACGCAGGGGTAAGCAACCTGCGGCATGCGAGCTGATTTTCAGTGGCACTCACACTGCCCGGTCCTGGCCACCAGCCCGGGGGACTCTGCATTTTAATTTAATTTTAAATGAAGCTTCTTAAACATTTTAAAAACCTTATTTACTTTACAGACAACAATAGTTTAGTTCTATATTATAGACTTCTAGAAAGAGATCTTCTAAAAACGTTAACATGTATGACTGGCACACGAAACCTTAAATTAGAGTGAATAAATGAAGACTCGGCACACCACTTCTGAAAGGTTGCCGACCCGTTATAATGCATTAACCCGGGATCATGGACCAATCCTGCACGAAAACAACAGGATCACCTACAAGCCTTTTGGGATTGCAATGTTTTTGCAGAGAGAGGCTTGCAACCTAGTTCCTTATCCAGAACAAAGGTTTCAGAACAGCAAACATCATGATAGTTACAACGCTGAAGGATCCCTACACAGAATAACCTAACAAGTGACTGGTGGTAGCTTGGTACATGGGTATGAGGCATGGAGTACCACTGCAGTGTAGATGTTCGCAAGTGAGCGTGGCAAGCACAATTTCACAGAACTTGGACACTCAGGGTACACGCACATTCAGTCTGATCCCAAAGCCCGCGCAAGTCAGTGGGAGTCTATACATTAACCTCAATAGGCTTGAAATCAGGTCCTTCATCACTCCATCTCCCTCCCACCACATTTATGAGCTCAGAGCACTTTGACCTTACACGCACACCAGGCTCACAGCAAACATCGGAGAACTCTAGATAAAGTCATACAGGACACACTGGATCATGTCATGACTTCAATGTGTGATTAGAGGCTGGGAACCGAGTTTCAGGTGCGGTTCCATGTTTGTCTCCTCTCAGGCACTCCAGATCAAATTATGCCCAGTTTACAAGTAAAGGGATGTTCTGTCTAATGTCCAGCCCCACAATCTCATTCCAGGATCACTCATCTAGTTAGGGCACAATGGAGACGTCTCCCTCAGGGTAAAGATGCTGCAACCAGAAGTTAGTGAGCAATTCTGCAGATGGTGTGGCACTCAGGAAAGGTGCCCTGCTCACTCTGCCGTAGCAGTGCTGGCTCTGCAGGGCTACCAGGAGTAAGGAGAAGTAAACAACTGATTTTTCCTCAATAAAATAAGCAGGACTGAATCTAGGCATGCACAGGAAACAGACCAGTACAGACAGAGGGTGGTATATTCACAGTCACGCTTCGAACTACAGTCTACAAGAGAATCACAGCTCCTCCCACTGCAACATGGCACCAGGCACAGAATACAAATATTATTCCAGAATAAAAATATTACTGCCATTGCACGTGTGCAGAATTCATGTCCCCCATAGATTTCTTTGCTTCCCTGCAGAAAAATGACTTTCTGACAGGGAAGCTGCAAGAGCAGTCACACACTACTCCCTAGCAGTGCAGGTACATTGTGTCAGACACCCAGAGCAGCTGGAGGAGAGGTAAATCACCACGGTGATGGGGACATCCCAGCCAGTGGCTCCTACCCTAAGCCGGGATCAGCTGCTAGTCCCGGCTGGGCTGGAGGAAGGAGAGGACGGGACTTCCTCTTCCCCTGCAAGGACTGGTTGGGGCTGTGTCAGACCCACCCCCAGAAACCTCCCCCAGCTGCAGGAAGCTCAGCATCCTCCCCTGCTTCCTGTCCCCATCGCTCTGCAGTTGCGGGCTGGAAGGGTCACTGTATGGGGTGCTGCTCCCCTATCCTCCCAACCCCCAGGCATCTGGAACTTCCATACCCAGACCCCTCTGCCAAACCTCACCCCATACGCCCAGAACCCCCCTAGCACTCCATACCTGAACCCCACCCCACTGAATCTCAACCCCTGCATTTGGAGCCTCCCTGCACCCAGACCCCTACCTCTGTGCATCCAGATCCCCCCACACCTAGACACTGCCCCCCGAGCTGCCTGCACCCCGATTGTCCCGCACAGAACCCTCCCCCACACTGAGCTCCTTCACACTTGGATCCTGCCTGGTTGAGCCCACCTGCCCCACACCTGGTGCAGATAGGCAGGGCCCCAGGGTGTTTCTGGAGCAGGCCCAGGCCTTGTGCTATGTCAGGGTTGGGTGCAGCCTCACCGCTGAGTCCATGTCCCAGGGGTGGGGGGCTGCACGGTGAGCTTCCACCTTCGTGCAGCCAGTGGTCTGTGCTCCCCACTGCCATGCTGGAGCCTCTCCATTTATTTATTAACAAATACAATTTGCAGAATTTTAAAATTTTTGGTGCAGAATTTAAAATTTTTTGGCACAATGCCCTCAGTAATATATATAAAAAAATCTCCTTTGGTGCTCCGCACACCTGGCATGAGGCAACACACTCCTATGGTAAAGCCCTTATACCAGGCACATTGTAAACCCGAGGCGCAAGAGCTAGTGGTCTGAGCACAAAACTGAGAACCAGGAATCCATGAGTCACAACCCCAGTTCTGGCTCTGGACAAGTCTTGGTGTGTCTGCCTCAGTTTCCTCATCTGTCAAATCAGGAGAACAGTACTAACAGTGGAGTTGTGAGAAGTAATGCTTGTAAAACGTTCTGAAGATTAAAAAGCTCTCGCTAAGGTCTATTATAATATGACTGAAGAATACTACCTCGCATACATTTGGGGATATCCAAGGACTCTGAATGGCTCAGATGTTAAATCAAACCCCTAATTAAGAGGCCCATTCCCTCCCCCACAATCCTAGCTAGCATAATTAATACAGGTATCACATTTAATTATGATAATTTGATGGTGTCAACACTGCAATCTCCCTGAGCTTCTTTATTACCGAGTTGCATATAAGATCTCGCCCTGCAGGAGAAGCAGTGTCAATGGATTCTCTCTCTCTCGCACACACGCATGCACCTGTTCCAGCTGGTTTGTTTTTGTAGGGTTGCTTGACAGCACTGATTTGTAAACACGTTTGCTACCACAGGGTTTCTTGGAGGTGCCAAGCCATGCACCCCCAATACTTATTACTGAAGGGTAATACTGAATAATTGTATAGTAACCAGTGTCCATTATACTTGTAAGTTAGCAAAGTCTCTCGTTACCTGTTAAGAAACCTCTGCATCTTTGCTTGGGGAGCAAAACACCCCCAGCTTCCGTGTACTGCACAGGTCCATCTTAGCAACGTATTTGGCGCCCATTACCAGAGTGTCTGTGCAGCTCCCAGTCTTTAATGCAATGATCCCCACAGGTCGGGAAGGGAGTACTATTTCCTTTGTGACAAAGGGGAACTCTGAGGCACAGAGAGACGAGGTAGCTTGTGCAGAGGTAATCTGTAAATCGAACCCAGGACTGCTGAGTCCCAGGCTAGCACCCTAACCATTCGTCCACCTTGCTCCTCAGGGGCTGGGAAGAGGCGGGATTAGTTCTGATACTTTTCCACTCAGTGATGTGAGCTTAAAATTCTTTGCTTCACAGATCCACAATTCTTTGTGCTGTAGCAATAAACCAGATGTTCTCTTAACGTACACACACACTTGAATGCCACTAAAGAGGAACGAAGCTTAAAAACTTCATTCTGGAAGTTACACCGAGATAACCCAAAAATTAATTAACACCAGAAGCCAATGAACATCACTTAACAAATATGCCTTTGAATCCTGCTGATCTGGATGGTGGGTCTGACGGGAACAGTAATGGGAGAAATCAGATTGTTTAACTGGGTCCTTTAAGCCAGAAAAGAGACCAGCAAGAATTGATAAAAACGGGTGACCAGGCTCAAATTTCAGTAGCATGAGTTCTGGTGCTAACCCTTTCCTGGGAAGGGCAGCACCAGGGCACAGCGTGACCTTTCTAAGGGCTTGTCTACACTTACAGTGCTGCAGGGGTGCTTAGTAAAGCCACTACCTATGCTGACAGGGGAGCTTCTCCTGTCAGCGTAGGTACGTCATCTCCCCGACAGGTGGTAGCTATGTTGATGGGAGACGCCCTCCCATGGACATAGCACTATCTACACTGGGGAGTGTCCCTCAATCTCACAGATCTTGGGAGACAGACCAGAGCTCGCTTACAGACAGCCCAACCTGAGCAAATACTCACCAGCAACCACACACCAAAAACACTAACCCAGGAACCTATCCTTGCAACAAAGCCCAATGCCAACTCTGTCCACATATCTATTCAAGGGACACCATCATAGGACCTAATCACATCAGCCACGCCATCAGGGCTCCCTTCACCTACACATCTACCAATGTGATATATGCCATCATGTGCCAGCAATGCCCCTCTGCCATGTACATTGGCCAAACCGGACAGTCTCTAGGCAAAAGAATAAATGGACACAAATCTGACATCAGGAATCGTAACATTCAAAAACCAGTAGGAGAACACTTCAACCTCCCTGGTCACTCAGTAACAAACAAAGGTGGCAATTTTGCAACAGAAAAGCTTCAAAAACAGACTCCAACGAGAACCTGCTAAGCTTGAATTAATATGCACACTAGATACCATTAACTTTGGCTTGAATAGAGACTGGGAGTGGCTGGGTCATTACACAAATTGATTCTATTTCCCCATGTTAAGTATCCTCACACCTCTTATCAAATGTCTGAAATGGGCCATCTTGATTATCACTACAAAAGTTTTTTTTCTCCTGCTGATAATAGCTCATCTTAATTAATTAGCCTCTTAGAGTTGGTATGTCAACTTCCACCTTTTCATGTTCTCTGTATGTATATATGTATTCTTACTATGTTCCATTCTATTCATATGATGAAGTAGGCTGTAGCCCATGAAAGCTTATGCTCAAATAATTTTGTTAGTCTCTAAGGTGCCACAAGTCCTCCTGTTCTTATCACTCAAGGGAGTGGATTTTCCACACCCCCGCGCGATACAGTTATACCGACATAAATCTGTAGTATAGACCAGGGCTCCGTCTCATCACGGGAGGCAGGGAGTCTACGGATTACATTAAAGGAACAGAGTCAGGACTGCAGGATCACTCCACTAGCTCTGCCACTGATTCACTCTATGAGCCTTGGGTAAGTCATGGAGGGGCTAAAATTTCCAACCCTGTGTGCCTAAAATGGATCACAAGAGGCCTAAATACAGATAGGGGTGCCCAACTGGGCTTCCAGATATGAAAATGAGGCCCTAACAATCTCCGTCCCTCCATTTATCTCAGAAAGATGGGCTCAAGTTTGAAATACCTGGACAACAAGGAACCACCGGTTCAAATTCTGGGAACAACCACCCAACTCTTCCTCATTCGGAGACAGAGCGACTGAATTCCATACAGCTTACTAGGTGTTCATCTTTTAGGAGTGTTGTTATAGCCACCTGGGTCCCAGGATATCAGAGACACAGGATGGGGAGGACTTGTGGCACCTTAGAGACTAACACATTTATTAGAGCATAAGCTTTCGTGGACTACAGCCCACTTCCTTGGATGCATATCCGAGGAAGTGGGCTGTAGTCCACGAAAGCTTATGCTCTAATAAATTTGTTAGTCTCTAAGATGTCACAAGTACTCCTGTTCTTTTTGCGGATACAGACTAACACGGCTG